>NW_026019984.1:4704684-4912091 GCF_900185275.1 Solanum verrucosum
TCATCAAACAAATGTATTGATGTGTTATTTAAGTAAATTGGTGAGTTCTCTCTCCTGTGCTTTTGTCAGATAGGCACCAATTTTGATTTCTTTGATGCATTCATCATTTTCCTGATTCACTATTTCGATCTCTTCTAAATTTGACTCATCGTGCCTCTCGAACTGTCTGAATTCCTCAACCAGGTGTTTGGGTACTATGATCTTCTTATTAGTCCTCAATTCATCCGCCTCTATTCCATTTTGTTCATTCAGCTTGTGACACGACATGATATTGACAGATTTGAATATATTTTCATTGAAATCATAGATAGATACTGTCAAATAGTAAATATCAAGCAAGTAAAGCACTTTTTCGCAATAAATGAGGTTTTCAGTTGAAATAAGAAAATAAGAACTTTGGCCATGACGATAAATCATTTTGCCTTTTCCAAAATATGAGGAGGGAGATTAAAACACAGTGAGACAAAAATAGAGTAAATGATGGGTGTCGAGCCTCATTTGGAATACCACCAATTTAGAAATAACATAGAAAATTGTTTATGTCTACCAAGAAGAGCGAGGAATCAAGAGAAAAATGGATATCCAATTAGGCATTTGCTCTTTTGACTCATTGTCTAGTATGACTGGTGTCTTGATCATCTCTTCAAGCAGAATATCACCTTCTTTGAAACAATTTTTTATTCCTTCCCCTAAACCATTTTACATTGGAAAAGACTGATATAAGTAAGGTAATGATTTTGGAAAATCTTGATCGATCTTCTGTTTGTTCTGACCTTCTTTCGGCATTAAAGCAAAAGATTAATGAGGTGTCATGATCATAAATTTGGATTTCTCTCTTTTGGTTGGAGAGACTACAACTTTTTCAAGATTTTCAAGGTTGGTTGAGATTATATCTTTCTCCACATTCAAATTTTCTTCGACTTCAACCATATTAATAGTCACCCCTCCATGATTCGGCATAGGGTTACTATTGACATTATGAGTGACAGTCTGAAGAGTGACGACCTTTTGATCTATCAAATCTTAAATTTTATGCTTCAAGTTGATACAATTCTCAGTAATATGCCCAGCACCTCCTGAATGGAAAGCACAATGAAGATCGGGTCTATAGAGCTTGGAGTTGATATTGATATTTTTTGGATAAATTGTCTGTATCAGGCCAGCTGATTTCCATCTCTCAAAAAGTTGTGTTCGACTCTCAACCAAAGGAGTAAAGACTCTAGATGGTTTCTTCTCAAGATTTGGGCGAGGAGGATTGTAATTATTTCCTGGATGTGAAGGTACTTGACGATAGTTTGGAGAATTTTGGTGAGTTGCTGCTTGCGTTTGAAAATTTGGGTATTGTGGAGCTCGGTAGCTAACATAGGTGTTTTGGTAGTGCGGGGGTGTAGTTTGGTAACTTGATTGGATATTTGAATAATTAATTGATGGAGCTTGGTAATATGGATGGGTATTTTGGTAATATGGAGATGGAGTTTGGTAAACAAGAGGTGGAATTTGGTAACTCGGTGGTGGAGTTTGGTAATTAGGAGGTAGAATTTGGTAACTCGGTGGTGAAGTATGATAACCTGATTGGGTATAACAAGCTGAATATGAATTTTGTGGAGCTCGAGGATAACCTTTGTAAGGTGAGGATTTTCTGAAGTGTCATTTTCCATCAGATGCGCAGGAAATAGAAGACACATCCTCTCTCTTCTTTTTCAACAATCCTGAAGATTCAGTTGGGGTGGCAAACCAAGAAATATTTCTGATTTTAATCCCATCTTCGATAGCCTCACCAACCTTGACTATCTCCGCAAATTTTACTCCAATGAGCAACATTATCTTGTTAGAATACTCTGGCTCTTGAATGCGTATGAACACTTCAACGATCTCTTTCTCAGACATAGAGGGTCGAACCCGGGCGGCCTCTTTCCTCCACTTATACGCATATTCACGATAGCTTTCAGTGGATTTCCACTTAATTCTCTCCAAAGAATAGCAATCAGAAACAATCTCCACATTGTAGGTGAACCGTTCGAAAAAATCTCTAGCTAGTGCATTCCAACTAGACCATTGCTTTATCTCATGAGAGGTAAACCATTCCAACGCTTCTCCACTTAAACTTCGGCTAAAGAGTTGTATCAACAAGGCTTCATTCCTGCAAACTCCTACGAGTTGGTCACAGTAGGCTCTCAAGTGCGCTAATAGATTCCATGTTCCTCCAAAAGTGTCAATTTTTGGCACTTTAAACCTTTCTCGGAGGTCTAGATTCGGATGGATGCACAAATCCTCATAACTCAATCCATCAATTTCAGGAATATTGTGCAACTCCTTCATGGCTTTCCTGATCTCTTCTTTCATATTCATCTTGGTTGTCTCTTCCTTTGACCTCCACTCTCTCTCATTTTCCTCATAGTGATAAAGCTCGGAACAGTTAGCATAGGGTTCATTTGGAATTGGAATTTGAAAAGTAGTCTTTTGAGGCAATGGCGGAGCAATGGAGGGATCTGGATATTTTGAGTGGCTTGGTAATTTTGAGGGAAAGTCTGTGGGTTGGTATGCTGATTTTGGTGATGGGGGAAGGTTTGAGGATTGTTAACATTTTGATTTTGATGGGGAGGGCAAGCTTGCGGGTTGGCATTTTGATGAGGAATGAAGGTTTGGGGGTTGCTACCTTGAGGAGGAGGTGGCGCTTGGTAAGAGACAGAGGCATGATGGGGATTTAGGGCGGTTAGGTCGATGATTCGAGGATTTTGAGTGGGGTTAGAAGGTGTGTTCTGAACATGTTCCGCGCTTGGAGGAGGAAAGTAGAGTGGATGTCTTCCATCTCCTTGAGGGTTAAAAGTGAAAATTGGATTAGGCAAATCTAGTCTTCGTTGCATTTCAACCCTCATTTCGGCAATCTGTTGCATTAACTGCATAGTTAATTCATTTTGATCAGCGGCGGCGAGATAAGCCACGACAACATCAGTCAGGCCAATCTCGTCATTGTTATCACTCATTACTGCCTTTCATTTTTGTAAACTTTGATCGGGGAAGGAATCTTTGGGGGCCTTAGATCTTGTGAAATAAGGATGACCAGCCAACTTATCAACACAAATCAGTTCTAAGTACCTGACAAAGAAAAATAACTCAAAGGTGAATATGTTAGTTTGTGTCGATGATAATTAATACAAAATATCACACACATTACTGTAAACACATAAGAGTTGTTTCATTTGAAGATAAGCTAGCCCACATATAGAGAGAAATGACTAAATAGACAGGAATTTATCTATTTGATTATGAGCCTAGTGAATTGAAAATGTCGACTTGAGTCGAGAGAAGTCGATTGTGTCTTTCATTGTTGTACTTCTGATTTTGACTGAGATGTAACTCTAATTACTTTGTAAAAGTTGAAGAAGATGGAGTTTCTCAAAAATGGGGACCGAACCTTGAAAGCCTGCCTACGTATCTCAAAAAAGAGAATTTAGTACCTACGTAGTTCGACCCACTTGAATTTGTTTCAATTTGAGACGAAGAATCTTTTTTTTTTATATGAGAGTAATAATTGAAAAAATAAAGTTCAAATTTTGTTGGAAAACTAAAGACTCGAAAAGTATTTGGATGCGCTTTTGATAATGACTTGATATTTGTGCTCAGAGGTTCTAAACATGATTTGAAGAAGAGTGATCTAGAATATCTCCAAATAAAGTAACATAATCACACAAGCATTTATAACACATAAACAATTATTGCGCGTTCTAAATAGATATGTGACCCTTTTGCGCCAAGGGTAAGCCTAACGATTTGAAGGATATATACGTCATTTGAAACATTTCATTTCTTCCAAAAACCAAATTTATACGAGTTTTACGAATAAACTGAATGGGGATACATAATAGGGAAAATGGAATACAAAATATCAGTCCCATGCAGGGGCACAATCCTAATCTATCCTTCCATGGAAAGATCCTTCGCTCTTGATTTTTTGTCATCTCCAGCTGTCCACACTTTTGTTTGCAATGATAATTTGCTCCCTCTTCAATTAGAATAAAGCTATAATCTAACTCCCTAACCCAAGAGACAATGTTTTTCCAAATAATGTATACATCTTTCAAATTTAAACAGATAAATATGATCGTCTTTTTATTGACCAATGGGCCAACTAGACACAAGGTGGGCTTCTAATGGGCCCAACACGCCTTTGGTGTTGGGTCAACTCAGTTCATAATGCGCTAAAATTGAGATTTGGTTTCGCTTTACGCTAGTTGACTAAAAGTGGCTTTTGAGAGACCAGAAACCCAAGCGGACAACTTAGGCTGGAACTCACGACAACCATTGGACGCATGACGAACCAATAAATTGCCGATCATTCCAGAAAAGGGTTGAGTATAAAAAGTCCGGTTGCGATTATGTAGAAACCGTTCTTAATATACTATACATACAACAGAAAAAGTCATGAATGCAATGACAATTTAAAGCAATTTAACAAGTAAAGCATATAAACAATTAAACAATTAATAACAAGTAGTCAAATCTTATGGTTAGAACTTAATTAAATCACCAGCAGAGTCAACATTTCTGTTTTACTCGAAAAAAGAATAAAAGACTTTTGTTTTCGAAAAATCGACTTAACTTATGTTTTGAAGAGAAATTGATTTTCCAAAATAGAGTCGCCACTTAAATTTTTTTGAAAGAAATTAAGAATACTTATAATATTTCAAAAAGATTTAAACAGACTAAAATCAATTGAAAATAAAGGGGTTCGAGGTTCAATTTATATTCTGAGAAGGTGTTAGGCCCTCGAAATGTCCGCTAACTTGCGGTTGCCCAACGATTTTACTAAAACATTTGACTAACTTTTAAAAATTTAACCAAGTTTAAAAAGAAAGATAATTTTAAGTTGCTACTTTTAAAGGAGAGAATCAGCATAATTCCTATTATAACAAAATAATCATATGTAACTAAATATATAAATAAGTAAATAATAGATATTTCAAAAATAAGAAAGACAATCTTGGGAAACTTAATTAAATTAAACCATAAAAAAAACAAGTAGAGGTTAGTCAACACAATGATAAATAAATACAAGAGAGAAGGAAATATAAAATTTGGGCCCTTTGCCCAAATTCAAATTCTTGGGCTTGGCCCAAACCTGTCCTAAACTCTAAGAGTGGGCCTTCTGATGGGTTTCAGCCCATTTTTGCCCTTTTTTACACTTGAATGTGTATACATTCTATGTATATCGCTGTATACGGGCCGTATTTTTTGCATTTTTTCTGTATATCAGCTTTTGACCCGTATTTCGTCTTCAAACTTGCATATCTGCCTTCAACCTGTACTTTGTTGCATTTTAGACATGTATACCAACATTTAGACATGTATATCAGTTGTATACTGATGTATACAACCTATTTTTGAACTTTCTGAGGCCTGTCTCAGCTTCCTTTAACATGTATTTCAGCTTTCAACTTCCTAACGATAGTCAAGGCTTGACTCGAAGAGATTCAACTCGAAGATATGCTAAGAGGGGATTCTAATAGGACTCGAATTGGAATCACATGCATCAACAATAAAATTACATATGAGAGCCGATACATTAAATCGATAAAAGAAGCATAGAAATAATGGCATTAGAATATCAAAACAAAATTTATGTATTGCTGCTACAAACCATAAGTCATTCTAGCAAAATATATTAGGTAGGACTTAAAATAATGATGAGAAAAATCTTAACTTTGGTACCCATAGAAGGTGTCACTCACAAGAAAAATTTAACAAGTTAATCAAACAAATGGAGGAGTAGATACAAGCATTATTAAATTAATTTCCAACCACATACATATATCCTTAACAATTTATGACTAACTGCATCATTAACTATTCTAGACATGAAGGATTAGGAAATATCACATATTATCTAAGTTTTAATAAACACACTTAACAATGAATTGACAATAGTTAATTAGTACACCATACTTAGCATAGAGAATGAATTCCAATTAGATTAAGACATTATCCAAAAATTAAACTAAAGTCATATTAAATAAAGGAATATAATTAAAAAAATGCCAAATTTTCTTAGACTAGAATATGTATAATCCAAAGCAAGATGAACGGCTACTAGATTAAGGGAACTTTGATTCAGTAAGATGAAGAAACACACATAAACTAGTGATAAATAGCAAGGAGGATTGTACTAAAAGTTCCAATATTATTGTCTCGAGCTTAACTTCAAACATAATGCTTAGATTTCTAGGATAACAAGGAAAAAATTAAAACAACAAGATAACAATTTTCAGATTTTATTTATAACAAGCTAGACTGGAGTTTTAGGACGAACAAATAACACGGCAATCCAACACATTACTGTAAGATACCCAAAATAATTTAAACTTGAGAGTTGGTGCTTAACATCACACAAGCAATAGCCATTTGAACTAACATAGCTAACCAAACTCAAATGAAAAGATTATCAACACAAGCGACTTCATTCGAAGAAAATCGAGCTATTACATCAACAAGATTCAAAGTGAACTCAAAGGGACAGACCATCAACCGTGTTCAACAATAAGATCACTAAAATATCATGAAAGAGATAGCAACATTAGAGAAGAAAAAAATTAAGCAGTAGCTAAGGACTTTGACAAAAATGAGACTACCATAGAAAGAAACTAAGAAATACTCTATGAAAATACAACTCGAATCGCAATAAATCAACAACAAATACAGAATACAACACTCTTAGCATTCCAACCATATCAAGAGACACAACAATTTATTAATCAACACATGAAATCCTAAAGAGAAAGAAGGATTAATAGAACGGAAACAGAGCCGACCACATATCAATGGAGAGGAAATGAAACATAAGACTAAGGATATTACCTTTTTCGGTGCAACAAACTGAAAACAATCGAGCAAATGAGCAGCGACTTCACCACTACAATGGGATCCAACGATTCCAATGAATAGTAATTATGTCACGTTCCAAAAAAAAAAGGAAATAGAACCTAAATACTCTCTGTAGTATTTATGGCCTTTTAGGTCTATTTTTGCCTCAAAGAAACCTATATATTTCATTGTATGTTTCCCTTTATACTGACTCAAAGTTCTTCAACCTTAAACAATGGAGGGGATATTATAGGCAAAAATTAGGCTTCCCAACTCTTGGAGGGAAATGGATGAAAATTTGGGAAAACTAGGACCCATTTCGAATTCGAATCCCAAATTTTATCCAAAAACTCGAGAATATTCCCCAAATTCCCACCATTTTGAACAGATAGAATGGAGATAAAGGGCTTGGATCGATCGAGCGTCCTTGAGATGCTACGTGTCTCGATCTCGTGCTACAAGGATGATAATGCGTGTTATTTTTGTTGCTCTGGGTGTACGATTGAGAGGGACGTTGAGGAATGAGACAAGAAAGTCATGTTGTGTTCTCTTGCTACTGTTTTTCCATGAACTCGTTGTATATTCCCGCTTGAATTGGAGATGAGTAGGCGTCGTTTGGTTGTTGTTTCTGCTGCATTTTAACTGTTGTTGATTCTGTCAATTTGACGTTGTGTTCGCGAGCTGCTACTGTTAGTGTGAAGCTTTGGGATTTATGAACGTTGGGAGCTTCTTGGTCTTTTGTGAATAGAAGAGGTGGGCTGGATCGGATCATATGAGAATTGGGCTGGAGGAGTTGAATCGAAGCTGGTGGGTTTGAGCTGTTGAAAAAAAAGTGGGCTGCAGAAAAAAGGGTAAAGTCCTAAAGCTAAAGTCTTTTGGTGGGTTTTAAGTAAGATATAGCTAAGTGAGTTAACAATTTAGCCAAATCGATTTTAAATTGCAAATTCGGCTAAAATCTAATTAAGATGAGTTAATATAATTAATTTAGGAGCTTCTCAGTCTTAACGAAACAAAATGATTAAATCAATTGTAAGCTAAATAATTTTAAAGATTAACCATAATTTAAACTAAACTAATTTTAATAGAATATTTAAAATAAAATCTTTTTGAGATGATTTTTAAATACTTATGAAACATACCAATTATATCTATAAAACTATATGAAATATACTTACTATTTATAACTTATGAAAATCGACTAAGATCACTTAAAATGACTTTGAAAAATATTTGAATTTTATAAAACTAATTATTCTAAATAGTTTGGGAATTTAGAAGCTCGTGAATTAATTCCTATCGGAGAGTGTCAAAATTGGGTGTCAACACCATGGATACTCAAGAGGTAAAATTGACAACACGTTTTTTCTCAGAAACAAAGGAAAGGATCTACTGATTGTACAAGTGCACGTTGACGACATCATCTTTGGAACAATAAACAAGGCACTCACAAACGAATTTGCCAACCTTATGAGCAATGAGTTTGAGATGAGCATGATTGGAGACTTAAACTACTTTTTGGGGCATCAGATAAAGCAAACATCTACAGGTACATTAATTCACCAGCAAAAATATGTCAAGAAACTGCTCAAAAGATTCAAAATGGAAGATGCCAAACAAATAGACACTCCAGTAGCCACAACCACTAAGTTAGACCTCGAAGGAACAGGTTCTGCTGTGGAACAAAAATTGTATAGAGGTATGATTGGTTCACTTTTGTATCTTACTGCCAGCTGTCCTGATATTGTGTTCAGTGTGGGCTTGTGTGCTCGATTTCAAACCAACCCCAAGGAATCTCATCTCCAAGCTATTAAAAGAATTCTCAAATACTTAAAAGGAACAACTGATCTAGGACTATGGTATCCAAAAGGAAGTAATTTCGGACTAGTAGGATATGTTGATGTGGATTATGTCGGTTACCTAGTAGACAGAAAAAGTACCACACGTATGGCTCACTTCTTAGGATCATGTTTAATTTCTTAGGGATCAAAGAAACAAAACTTGATTGCATTATCCACCGCAGAAGCTAAATATGTAGCAGCAGCCTCATGGTGTGCTCAACTATTAAGGATTAAACAACAGCTCAGTGATTTTGGTCTTAGTATTGAGCGTGTCCCAATCATTGTGATAACACAAGTGCAATCAACATTGCAAAAAATCCTATACAATATAAGAGAACAAAACACATTGATATTCGTTATCACTTTCTAAGAGACAATGTGTAAAAGGGACAAATCTCCATGAATTTATGTGCCACTGAACAACAAATTGTTGACATCTTCACTAAGGCATTAACAAGGGAACACTTTGAAAGGAACATATTGGAGTTAGGGATGATAAAAATCACCTAAGTATCTTTGCTTTACTCAATAGACAATGGTCTTCTAGTATATTATATGTTAAGTCTTAATAATTTTTATACACTGTAACTAAAGAAGCTTCCATTCTCAGGAAATTAGTGACTCAAGGGATCAAGACTTCAAAGGCTATCATCTTACAACTAAAGGTATGTACACTACACTTCTAAAAGAGGACTAAAATATGATGCCGTGTCTCCCTACCCATTCCCTCATTAAATAACTTTGTCTGATATATATGATGTAAACCGCCAAAAAATAAAATCAATCTCTCCAAACTATAAAATCAATCCTATCTCTCTCTTCCTCTTCTAAAACCCTTCAACTTCCCAATACCAACTCTCCAAAACACATCTCGCTTCTTCTTCCTTCACAAAAACCCTATTCTCAATTATCTCTCAAATCATGACTTCACCATCTGAAAACCACAACCTTGCTATCATACCATATGAGTATCAAGAAAGTCTGTTTATTTTGCCCGATGTAATGCTCATTTACTCCTTTGGTGTAACACATCTTGCATATCCCCTCATGGAAGACGCTTCGATTCAGGGGGAAGATATATATCAGAGTTTGGTGTCTGACATTAAAGACAATACAGATTCATATTGTAAAGGGGAAATAAAATCGTCCAAGGAACATGTATATACCATGTATAGCGACGATGATGATACTCCGTTGGTTAAGCTGATCTCTAAACAACTTTGTTCCCAACTTCGTCGAGCATCTGTAAAATGTCCGCCCTCTGAACCATCAGTGGCGATTCCAGTACAGGTTACTAGGGCAGTGCATCATGATTTGGATGCAGTGCTACTCACTAAGTCAACCAAGAAATCCCATGAAAAGAAAAGTAAGTGTATCCCTCCTGAAAATCCTATTGATGTTCCTGAAGATGTCATTGTAACTAAGAAAGATAAGAAAATAAAGAGAACTGTGTTTATAGGTCATTTCAAGGAACATGTCACATTGTCTAAATCAGTAAAAACTTTTAGTCATACTGATGATTCTGATGATGATATTGTAGTTAACGTTGAAACTCGTAAAGCGAGAATCTTGGCATTTAAGAAAAGAACCGTGATTAGGGTTAGGGTTGTTACAGGAATTGGGGGAAATGAAATGAGGGAATTGCTTATATTGTTACAGGCACAAGGTTGGAGTGCTCTGTTTCTTCAGGGTAATAAAAGGTGTAAAATAGGTAGGAAAGAAACTAGGGAGTTTTATATCAATGCGGTTGGGTCTGCTTCCTCTATTACGAGTAAGGTAGGAGGGATATCTTTCACATTAACAACTGAGATTTTGTCAAAAATACTGGTGTACCAAATGTAGGATGGTGTCACTATGTCAAGCGAACATGACCTCCCTTGAAGGACTTTCATCAGCTCTTGAGATATCGCGTAGGTTTGCACATGATCCTCTGCTTGAGGGTTACACTAAGGTGGATAAAGGAGCCATGCTTCCTTTACATAAGCTTTGTTTTATGTAGTGCATAATATCATTCTTCCTAGATCACAGAAGTGTACGGAGGTGAACTATTTGGATCTCACACTCATGGAGTTATTGATTTCTAAGGTTCAAATCAATCAGCCTTAATTATTTCTGAGTCACATTCATAGGATCTGTGTGCATGATTATAAACACCATGGGCTTGGGTATGGATTTTGTTTAGGAGAAGTGTTTGAGTATTTTCGCGTTCCGATTAAAGATTGGCAAGAATAAACTACAAAAGATGTGTTGGGGAAAGTAGATCATGTTGTCATACCTGCTACATCTAGAGGAGCTAATGCTCATATGCAATGCTTGAAGGCGTTGTTGACCACAAAGAATGAGGAAATTGTTGCTCTTAAGGTCTCTCTCTCAGTTGCTATGGATCAGTTGCATATTAGCTATGGGCCTGAGCATGCTGGGTTGGTCAAAGAATACTCTAGACTTAAGGAAAAAATCGCTAAGACTCAAGCATCACTGGAGACAGAGCAATCTTCAAACTCGGCTCATCTGAAGAATCTTGTTGATATGTTCACTAAGGGTTCTCCGTCCTCATCTTATTGTGTGCCCCCCTCTGTGTAACATTGCCTACCTATGATGTGTCATGTGTTTTGAGTCCCTATTTAAGTTGTAATGTGCCTTACCAACTATTGTGGATGATGACTTTTGTTGCTTTCTTCTTTTGTGTAACTAATGAGTAAAGTTTTGTGGTTTTCCTTGTTTTGGTTTATGGGTTATTACTTTGCATGTTTTTGTCTGATGTCAAAAGGGGGAAAGCTTGCTTACATACACATACACAAGTTACGCGTACATGTTATTCAGTTCAATGCAATACAAAGGCTTGAATAATTTGCCATCGTTCAAAAATGGGGAATTTGTAAGATGAAAAAGGTCTAGATATTTTGAAGAATGTCAAAGTGTCAAAGTTGCATAGATCAGGTCGTATCAACATGTTCCAAGCTAATCCAAATCTGACTAGGAGAAGGTTTTGAAAATAAAATAGCACTTTAGAATTTGTTAGGAGCTCTACACAAAGCAGGAATATTACGCATGAGCTTCTAAGTTTCAAGAGGAAAAGAAAGCAGAGCACAAGTAGGAGTTCTAGTTGAAATAGGTTTTGGATTCAAGTCCAAATCTATAAATAGGGCAATAGTTTCTTTGGAGAAACTTGCACACTTACATTGAGAGAAAATCAAAACACGATCAAGAGTATTGTGAGAGTTTTGATATTTACTTGGGGCGTGCTGCGAGTTGAGAGAAAAAGTTGGAGATTGTAGTCAAGAGTTTTTTATTACAATAAAGTGGTGTGAGTAGGTTTCGTTTAACAAGTTTGAAGAACTTGAAGAACGATAGAAGACTTAAACTTTGGGGGTTTTGTCTTGGGTAGTTAGGAATTAGAGTTTATAATTTTGTAGGTTACATAGTTGTGTAATCATTGTGTTATTTGAAGGTGCTATAAATAATACGAAGTTTTGAACGAGTTATAGGAAATTATTTACTGCTAACTTCAAATAGTAAGGAACAAATAGTTAGTACGTGTTCCTTTATAGAATTAAGGAGGTCATAATTCCAACACTATGAATAGAGTAGATTTTAAGATAATAATACATAATGACTCATGATTTTTATATAAGAAATAATTCAATCTAACAAGCAAATTAATTTTGAATCCTAATAAATTTATATAATTATTGTAAAAAAAACAAAACAAAAATAAATTAAATGTTATACTTGAGTGTTTTAAAACTTAAAAAATAAATTTGTTGTAACATCTCGCAAATTGAAAGAACTAGAAAGAGCCAGAATTAGAAAGAATAATTTTTGGAAATAATAAAAATCTGGAAAATTGGTTAAGTTAAGTTAAGTTTGAGTTTTTGGTCAACTTCAAACGACCATAACTCCTAGATAGGATGAGTTAGGTGTGTTTCTAGACATCGTAGGAAATATCTTGGAATAATCATTCCAACGCCGCTGAGTTTGCGCGATTCTGAATTCGTATAAATGAAATATGCCCATTGGAAGTTGGGTTGTTCAAATAAGGAAAGTCTAATCCGGATTTTAGAAGGGCATTATGGTCTTTTCCATACCCCATGACTTAATTTTGTCTTTTGGTAAATAATTGGGGTCTAAACTGATAGGATTCAATTTACGCTTTACAACATTGAGCTAGGGTTTTTAGAGAGGAGAAAAGAAGAGAAGAAACAAGGATTCATCAAGTTCTTGAAGCTAGGCTCGTGGATTTCATCAAGGGGTAATACCTACGAGGTATGTGAGTCTTTCATAGCATTGGGTTCGTTCACCCTCACGCCAATCACGTTTATTTCAGCGAAGTTCGTTTTGGATAGTTGAAAGTTGATGAATCTTGAATGGTGTCCTTGAATTTGTTTTTCGTTCTTGAATTGGGCTGGATTGAGAAGTTTATGAGATCTTTACGTCGATTTTAGTGTTGTTTTGAGTTAGGTTCATGGGTACATATGTTGGGTATGTCGAGTTTAGGTAAATTGGGACTGGAAAACGAACGAAGGAAAAAGTCGGGTGAATCTAGGCAGTGGGGCTGCGTCGCGGACCTGCTCCTCATATTTGAGAAAAATCTCTTTGCGTCGGGAAGCGGTCACGGACGGTTCTGCCTTAAAAATTATTTTTGTGACCAAAAATTTAAATACATCTCCGCATCGCGGACTAGTTTCCAGCCAGTGATTTCTTGATCTTTTCTCATGTTTAGCTATCTAAAATCACTTCTAAACATCATGAGATCTTTCCTATCACAAATCACAATCCTTGAATCCATAATTCAATTCAAGGAAAGTTTAGAATCAAGTCAAGAGAAGTTAAGAGTCATGTCAAGAGAAGTTCATAGAGTCTTCTAAAAGTCTTTTACAAATGTTTTAACTTTGTTTTAAGACTTGAGTTTTGAGTTGAGTAAAGAGTATTAAAGTTTGAAGTTCATTTCTTCAAAAGAGTATATCGAGACTATGTATTCCCAAAGAGTAAATATTTTCACATTTAAACAAGGAAGGAAACTGAGATTTCCAAAAGAGCCTTTGAGCTAGTTTTCAGTAAAGAGTAAGAGTAAAGTTCATTCTTCTAAGATTATATGGGAACTAAGTATTCCCAAGAGTTAAAATGTTTTCACATTTGAGCAAGAAAGGAAACTGAGATTTCTAAGAGAGTTTTTAAGCTAAGTTTTTGAGTAATTATCTCAAACCAAAGAAAGAGTTTTGTTTTTACAAATATATGAGCTAAGTATATTTTGGGAGTAGTATTGAGCACCGATATGGGGATGAGTTTGAGGTCAGATAATTCACGTCTCCATAAACCATGTAGCCATCATGAGTAGTAAAAGGATCATACTTTTTAGATGACTCGTTAAAATGTTTTTAGCATAGACTAGTGGATCCACTTAGTTAAGGCGTCCTATATGACGGTAAAGTATAGGACAGTTCTGGCAGCGTGGGCAAGACATTGTATCACCACTTAGGCTCATAGTGGTGGTTGTCGGTTAGAGAAACTCCCACAGAAACTATATTACTTTATTATATGAGTAAAGTTGAGTTTGTTATTGAATTTTCTTTAACAAACTAAGTTGTTTTCTATTGTTTTAAAGGTTTTCTATATGTTGCATGTGTTTTATTGCTTTATATTGAGTTAAGTTATTCAGGAGTTGAGTAAAGCCAAGGTAAGTGTTTCTTTCAGATTCTTTTCAAACTTAAGTTATGTTTAGCACTCCTACTCGTATACTCGTATACTGATGCCAGTTGACCTGCATCTTATTATGATGCAGACACAGGTAACCAGGATCAGCATCCAGTGCCTCGTTGATCCAGTTGAGCACTCAGAGTCAGTTGGTGAGCCTCCTAGCTTTCCGGAGGATCCTTTTATTGCTTTCAATATTTTAGTTCATTAGGATGGCGTGGGTCTTGTCCCGACGTCCATCTCAGTTGTTTAGAGGCTTCATAGACAGAGTAAGTGGTATTAGTTCATGAGTCTTTACTTTCCCTTTTCATTTAAGTTGAGACTTGAGTTGCCACTTTGGAAGTGAATGTTATTTATATTCTAAGTTATTTATTGAGCAGTTTAGTTTTTCTTTTAAAGTATATTTATCTTGAGTAAAGTCTTTCGCTGAGTAAGTAAGCCAGACCAAGGGTTCGCTTGGGGCCAGCAATGGTTCTCGAGTGCCAGTTCCTCCCAGGGTGTAGGCTCGGGGCGTGACATATGCCCATGTTAATACCAATAATACTTGAAAATATTTTTTGGTTTAATTTAGTTTAATATTTTTTTTCAGTATTCAGTATTTATATTTGAGTCCGATTAAGAAATAAGCAGAACATCTAATGCACTATATTCTTTGATGGTTATTTTAATACTTTATTTATGCTAAAGGTTTTATTAGGACTAATATTAAATTTGTAAAATAAGAGTTTATAATTAATTATATTGGGCCCGTGCATGGGCCTTAAATTAAACTAGCTTTCTTCCACCTTCTTCGTTCATATTTAGGTTTTTCCACTGTTCTTAGAAGTTCCGCTGCGAGAATTCCAGTGGTATCTAACAGGCGGTATCGTTGCTCTTATTTTTTTAATTTCGATTTTAGGTCTTATTTTATCAATTTTTTATTTGATTGGTTTGATTTTTTATTCAATTTTACTGAGTATTTGACCTTTGTGTTATAGTAGTGTTGCATGCACTGAATTTAGAGTTAATTGGATATAGTTTATTCTAGTTCTTTTGCTCCTTCTCCTTTCCGTCTTTTCTATTTATCGACTTACATTTTATTTTGATTTTTTAAATTTTTTTTGGTTATTGAAATTTAGTCTTCCTTATGCTTTGTTGTTGATGTGAGTGTTTTTTAATTTATTAATTTCTCATGTGTATATCTTTGCAGTTACTCCAAGGAGAAATGATAGAATTGCAAACTTAAGCGAGATAAATCTACCCAATTTTTCCATTTCTCATGTGGTAAGTTCATAGTTTTCTGATTTACGATTTCGATGTCAAAAAATAAATTACACTCCTTAAATATGCTTCATCTTCTCTAATTTTTTTGTTTGAGCTTGTTTTATTTTCCCCTTAGAATAGAATTGTAATTTCTCATAATTGATTATATCCATGATCAAACTACATGTGATATAAATAATTTCGTTACAGAGCATTTGTTGTAATTGTTTATGTAAAATCTCTTGTGAGAGAACCCTTTTTTTGAAAATGACCTTTAAAAGTTACATACTACTACCACAACAATTATTTTTATGTTTTTTTCTCATCCTTTAAAGGGATTTAAAATTTCTTTGGTCACTTATATTTTCTATTTCATGCGGGCTGAATTAAATGAGTTGATAATCCAACTTCTTGAAGCTTAATGGAGATAAACAAACAACAAGATAGCGAAAGCTGATAATATATTGAATTACCTATATACATTAAAGTGTATATATCTCTGTTTTAAAAAAAAATTGACATTAACTAACATAATGGGTATGTTGGTAAATTATTACCAATCGTTGGTATTATCCTAAAGATATTCGGATCTTCATATGTTTTTATTCAATGTGTTTCTCATTAGTTCTACTATTATATTTCAGTACTATTAGAATTAATTGTCATCTTTGTTTATCAATCATTAACCAAAGATGTTGTGTATGGACTATGATGCCTTATATTTGAAAGATAAAATGATTCTACTAAACTAAGATGTGTATGTTAATCTCCTCGACTTCGTTTATGTGTCCCGATGATAAAGTTGAGTATGTACCTTTTTCCTACTGATTATTATTTCTAATTCATTTGGGAACTCTCACATCTTCTTTCAATTTTGATCCTACAAATCGTTATAGCTTTTCCTTGTAATTCTGATGAGAATTGTGCAATGTATATTGAGTGTTTGATTTATTGCAACTATGAACAACAAAGCACCTGAGAAGTTAGATGATGAGCAGTTGACTGAACTAAGAAATTTTCTAATCATTCGATATAAACAATAATGTGTGTCTAACCTAACTCGAGCTTGGTGCGCTATTGATATTCCTTAAATTTATAACCAAGTGTTGATTAGCTCGAAACTCTTATTCAAAAGACTGATAAAGATGACAATGGCTCATCTTATTCGGTGTAAACTTATGGTGTTAACTGACGGTGTTATATATCATGTCCTGACAAATTTAATATTTGAGATAATAATCTATTGTGTTATGCACTTATTGATACGAATAACTTAATACAAGGTACAATAGAATTTTGAAGTAATGGTGATCAATTATTAAGAGCTAGGGTGAATTGTTATGCTGGTTATAGAAGTTTTTCGACACTCTAATGTTTTAGATTTACAGGTAAAACAATCTGTCACTTTCTTTTAAGTTATCTCAAATGATTTTTTCCTTAACCACATGGATTTAGTTATATTTTGTGAATATTTACATATTTATGGGTATGAAATTTATTTAAAAACTTTTCTTTACATAATGAATTGTTAATATTTAAATGATCTCCCTCTATGGTTGTAAAATTGAAGAGGGTGGCTTTCTATATTTAGGTGAACTTGATTTGAACCTCATTAAAAATCATGTAGTTTTTCCCCTACCTCAAGGATTGTTTTACAATGAACAGAGTACTAACAATTGAATGTGTTGATAAAGCATCGATAAAAATGGAGTATTGAAACCTATGAAGAAGAGTGAATATTCAAGTTGGGAAAGACTTAAATTTTGGAAACCTGATTTCATTAGGTAGGTTAAGTTTATTTTTTGTGCAATTTCAAAGAAGGATCTTTGTTGTTGATAAAATCATCTACTCTTTCTGCTTCCTATTTCAACTTCAAGCAAAGGTGTTATCTTTCTTTTAGTAAGTTTTTTTAGTTTTTGGACACTTCTATTTCTTTTTCATTCTTTTAGTATGGGATCTACATCTTTTTATTTTCTTCTTTTTATGTTAAGAATTCATCTTTCTTTGTGATTTTACATTCTGATTGTTTGCAACAAATCTTCTAGCCTCTATATTGTGTTTCTTATATTCAATAAGTTTTCTCCCCAGTTTCTTTCTTTCTTTATCTGTGTTATGGACTTCCTAAATTTCTTAGAAAATTTGTTTATTTTTTATTTGATGTTTGATCTACGATAATTTTTATTTGTTATTATGGAAAAAAAGAGAGGGTCAAATTGTATTTTGAAATGTTATTTTTTGCTTAACTACTTACACACATATTAAATCCTGATTTACGTAACAAGCGAGACCTAGAGTGAGGAAGACTTGATATTATAGGTTTTTATTGTGAGAATAGTCAAAGATTTATTTTATAGGATCATTTGATTTAACAAACTTTTAATATCTTGATTTATTAATTTTTGATTGTCCAATTCTATACACATTTGACTGTTAAGTTAGTACTTGGAAGACAATACTAATTTGTATTCAAATGTAGTAGGTAGACAAATTTTTTTATTTGTATACCCCTTTGTCATTTTTATATAGCAACAAGTAAGAACATTAATATTTTACCTTTAAGTTTTTGAAATGAGTCTTTTAAAATTTTAATGAGAGTTTTGAAGGTTATTAAAATTCAATCAATCTATTCATAATTATTTATTCTTTATCTAACTTTGTATTATATATATACTACTCATAATTATTTGAGATATATATCAAATTTTAAATATTATTAACTGATAAAATTATAACTATTTAAAAAATAAATATCGCAGACTATGATACTATAAATTTAACACACCAACAACATCAACAGTCGAAATAACATCCCAATTTTGTTTATGTTATGTCGTTATTTTGATTCTCCGTTGACTGTTTAAAATATTAATCTATCAATATTATGATTAAATGTACAGTTGTGTATTAATCTTTCTGTAGGTACTGCCAACTAAGCAAACATTTAAAGCTTGCGTATTCTACAATTTCAATGAGAGTTTTGAAAGTTTTTAAAATTCAATCGATCTATTTAAAGTTCAAAGAGAACAAACATGTGAATACTGCAACAAAGGTACTTGCTAGAGCTATGGGTGTTTCATATAGAGAGGTAAGAAAATGAATTTTCACTTGTTGAAAAAGCTATAAGAATTTTTATGGTGCCTTTTATCTTTCTTAACATTGTTATGTTATTCCATATATTAGGATATCAATTTTTGCGTTATAATATCTTTTTAGGTATGTTTGAACAATTGCACTTATTATTTTAAATATTTTTTTCACAGTTTATAATTATAGTGATTCGATTGTGGTATGATTTTTTAAATTAATTTGGTAATTGAGTGATCCTTCAAACTTGGCATGCATGTCCCTTTTATATGAATTTTCTAGATCTAATTGATGACTCTGTCATTAGTGAATATTTTTAATTTTTTGTTAACTGAGAGAGAAAAAGTACTAAAACAAGTTCATATTGAGAAGAGTTACAAAATTGTTATTATGTTAGGTATGTTTTTAGTTCTTCTTCCAGCAATCTGAGATGTAAGTCACTTACATCCATTAGTTTGAATTATTGTATAATATATCATGCATTGTATATCATTTTGTTAAAGAAATATTTCTTAAAATATATTTGATTTGTTTTTACACATGTGTCTATTCCAGTGCAGTTATTCTTTATCTAACTATGTATTATGTATACTACTCATAATTATTTGAGATATATATCAAATTTTAAATATTATTTGATAAAATTATAACTATTTAAAAAATAAATATCGCAGGCTATGATACTATAAATTTAACACACCAACATCAACCGTCTAAATAACGTCCCAATTTTATTTATGTTATGTCGTTATTTTGATTCTCCTTTAACTGTTTAAAATTTTAATCTATGCATATTATGATTAATGTACGGTTGCGTATTAATCTTTATGTAGGTACGTCCAACTCAGCAAACATTTAAAGCTTGCGTATTATGTGTCGTATTTTCTGAAAAGCAATAACAAAGGTACTTCTTTTCCCGATTCACTTTTTTTATATATTTTTCTTCATTCTTGTTTAAAATTTCAAAATATTTGTGCTATATAGATATTAATGTAGATGGTGATACGAGTTTATTGTAGAGTTGCATTTAATTTTCTGATGGCTTAATCTATATTTCTGATGGCTTAATTTGTCTAGTACACTATCTGTATTTTTTTATTTTACATTTTTATTATTGTGGAAATTTCTTTTTTGTTTGGAGACCATTGCATCTGTGTAATGTTGATATCATAGGATTGAAAACTTTATAGCTATTCATTTTATTTATTCAAATATTATCTGAATGTCCAAAAGAAAATGTGGATGCTGACAGGCTAGTTCAGCAACAATTAGGAGGTACTTTGTTGCCTAACTTATTCATAACTTCCTCAAATAGTTTTCTTAGTGTAATTAGTGCATCGTTGATTATTTTCACTTATGTACCACATTCTCAGCTTGATATAGTAACCAAAACTTAATGAAGCTACCATCTGAACTTTATAATATTCCAGTAGTACCAGTAGGATAGTATATTGGTTAGATGAGTGAAAGTTGATGATGTTAAAAATGACAGTAATGATTTAAAGTTAGAAGCTCAATCCATCTAAGGATGATGATTAGCTCCATCTTAGGGTGAGAAAGTATCAATTACTCAATAGTCATAGTTTTAACAAATAGAAGCGATGTCTTTTCTACACTTTCAAAGTTGAATTCTCCTATTATTGCTACATACTACTAGATCAGAATATTTATTTGTTAGGCCAGTAGAAAAATATAAGAGAATTATTGTAAGTGTCTTACAATATGCTAGCTTGATCTTTGGCATTAAATTATTTAACTGATTGAATTCATTTACTGTATCTTCTATTATTAAGAATGTTCTTATTGAGAAAAAAACCGTAGTATAATCATAAGGGTGGATCTTTAATGTAATGACCCTTCAGGTCATTTCCTTCATTTTTTGATCTTTTAGCGTTTAAAGCTTTCCTATAGTGATCTCAAGTCACTTATGACTTGCTGTAACTCACAGTTCGGCCGCCTGGTCGATCATTTGAGTTTTGTGCAACTTAATGTATTTTGAAGATTCTAAAATTCAACGATTGAGTTCAATCAAACCTCCAGAAAGACGGACTCAAAATGCAATTCTGACGGTTCTGTTAGCTTTAGATCGTTGAGTTCGGTATAAAAGGACACTTTGTGCAGATCTCGAGTCTTCTAGGCTCATTATGATCCCAGTATGAAATTTAGATTAAAATGTAGCTCGGATATGGGGACCTACTTAGCATCGAGATGACCTCAGTTGGAAGTTTAGACATCTCTATTGAGTCCAAAATGTAGAAATTAGTGGGATAACATATCTGGTTTGTTTTTATCAGGTCCCGGATGAAAATCGAGGGTCTATTCGGAGACTTTAAAAAATAACAAAATCTGATTTTGATGGTGCAGACTTTTAGCGTTAAAAATAGGCTTTTGTAGATGAGATCGTTGAGTTATAAATCTCAACTTTCAGCCTTCTTCCCTATTTTCAAAGACCGATTGTGAGAGATCTAGACCTTCGTTTTGGGTGATTCGAGTTGCATCTTGTCTGAAACTGGCATCACTACGTATTGGAGTGATAGGGGAAGCACATGGGGCTGTCTAAGGTTCTTTAATGGTATTTTTGGTAATTTTAATACATGCTGTCATTTGGACTATTTCGAGCATCGAATTGTGTCCCACTTTGGGACACAAGCTCAATAAATCAATTCAAACTTTTGACAGAGTCAATTTCAAGAATCTCATTGTGGATTCCACATTCCCATTTTGATTCGATTTTGAATTTGTCTCCAATTATTGCAATTTGGTGTCTAAACATATGTATTGACAATGTGATCAATATTTTGTTAGTGTGGCAGTGATCAAATGTGCTTCGGAAGTAAAAAGCTCAAGTATAGCGCATTCAGATCGTGTGTGATTGGCTTTGAGGTAGGTTATGATCTACTTTCTTGTTAACCAAAAGTTCCAAAGTTGGAAGGGAAAAGCTTGGCTCGGGTCGATGGTATTATTAATTATAATGTCGGTGATATTTCGACAATTATTTAGCCAGCATATGTTGTTGGACATACAATGTAACGGCCCAGCGTTGTAGTGATATTGTCCACTCTAGGACTATGCTTGCACGACTTTAAAATACATCACTAGTTGGTAATGTTTGCTTACTTATATACCTAACATTTCTCCTGTATTTTTGTCAATGTGGGACTTCTTGCCTTAAGTTGGGGTATCACATACACCCCCTCTATGGACTCAACACCCTTGTTGAGGTTTTCCCCACCATATGGAATTTGCCTAGACTCAGTTCTTTTATTCTTAAATATGGGTGCTAACCGGATTC
Organism: Solanum verrucosum; assembly: GCF_900185275.1. NCBI lineage: Eukaryota > Viridiplantae > Streptophyta > Magnoliopsida > Solanales > Solanaceae > Solanum > Solanum verrucosum. Next base: position 4,726,690 of record NW_026019984.1, read on the forward strand.
CCCATGCTATATGCAAGGTCAATAAAATTATCCAGAGAGTGAGTTTTTTATCATAATGACCACCTAAAGTTGGATATTCAATTGTAGTTACTGAGCTTTGCCCTGCCTTATCAGAATTTTCCTAAACTTAGTTGAACTCAGACCTACAACTCACATCAACAATACTAAAACAAGAGTGGCTTTGATACCATTTACAACGTCCCAGCCTGCTAGTGATATTGTCCGCTCTAGGCCTAAGTCCGCACGACTTTAAAACTCATCACCACTTGATAAGACCTGCTTACTTATATATCCAACATCTTTTCTTTATTTTTGTCGATATGGAATTTCTTGCCTTAAGTTGGGGTGTCACATATAAATTGAATGGTTTATGGTGGTGATGCTCTATAGCCTTCTAAAGATAGGATACAAATGTCTCTGCATGACTCTATTAGACACTTGTTCTCATACCAATGAAGCCGGTCAGATACCAACTTGTCACAACTCGATTTCTTAGGTGATGATGATACATATTATATCCCACCAGTAGGTAAGCCTAACCAATAGGCTGGAACTAGAAGCAACGGTCTATCATGCTGAAGATAGCAATAAGGAGCAAGAGCAATAAAGCAATGAGAAAACAAAGGAATTAATAGAAATATATACAAGAAACCATCTTCAAGACCTGACATCAGTCATTAATCAAACATCTAGTATAAATAAGAATACAAGGGTTCCACGAATACAATAAGTAAAGAACTGTCTTTTGTTATATTGAAACTGACCTTGTGAAAACATTATCTTTGGTTGAGTTTCCAAAAATAGGAATGTAATCTGGTCAGTTGTTAGACTTGACATCTTGCTTTTCTAGCATTATTTAAGCATCAAAATTGTCAAGTTCAAGTAATTCATCTCACTCATTCTATCTATTCAAGGAATAATCATTTAAACTCAGTGAAGCTATATAAAGAAATTCAGATAGTTGAGGTAGGTATGCTCCTTGAAATAATTCGTTGAAATTTGTAGAGAAGTCACTTGAATTAAACACATTGAAATGATGTTCCCCATTGAAGTTCATTGAAGTAGCTGGTTGGACATTTGGAGCTTGTTGTTTTTGGGACCGATATTTCTGCATAAAGACCACAAAGATGAAAACTATTAGGAAAGTTTGAAAGAACCTCAAGTCATAAATGTCATAACTAGACCAGTGTGTGGGCCTCTATCATAAGTAGCTAGTTATGACATTTATGATTTAAGGTGTTGTCAAACTTTCCTAATAGTTTTCAAATTTATGGACCTTATACAAAAATCCTGATCCCAAAAGCAACAAGCTCCAAATGTCTAACCAACTTCAATGAACTTCAACGGAGAACATTATTTCAAAGGGTTGAATTCAAGTGACTTCTTCGTGAATTTTGATGAATTATTTCAAAGAGCATACATATCTCAGCAACCTGAATTTACTTTTATAGCTTATTGAATTCAAACTATTATTCCTTGAACGTATGGAATGAATGGGATGAATTGCTAGAACTTGACAATTTTGATGTTGAAATAATGCCAAAAAGTATGGTGTCAAATCTAATAACTAGCCAGTTTATGTTCCCATTTTTCAAAGCACAACTAAAGATAATGTCTCTCCAAGGTACATTTAAATATAACAAAAGACATTTATGTGTTTATTGTATTTGTAAAATTCTTATATTCTTATTTAGACTAGATGTTCGATTACTGGCTGGTGACAGGTCTTGCAGATGGTTTCATGTATATATTTTTGTAGATTCTTCTTTCTTGTCATTGTTTTATGGCTCTTGCTTCTCATTGTTCTCTTCTGTATGATAGCCCATGTTTATGGTTCTGGACTATGGGTTAGGCATACCAACATGTGAGATATAGCAGGTGTCATCATGACCTAAGAAATTGGTTGATGACAAGTTGGTATCAGAGCTCTAGGTTGATTGGCTTCGTTGATATCAAAGAGTTCCTAGTAAAGTCCTGTCAAGACAATTGTATCCTATATTTATGAGGTAATAAGGCATCACAAGCACAATCAATTTGATCTCTAAGTCAAACAACCCATACTGGCTAAATAATTCAAAAGATCACTAACATTATAATTAACAATACCATCGATCGGAGACAAGTTTTCCCTTCTTTCAAACTTTTGGCTAACAAGAAAGTAGATTATATCCTACATCGAGTTGATCACATGTACTCCAAATATATTGCACATGATCTATCCATTTATGACATGCTAACAAAATATTGAGCACAATATCAATAAAGACGTTTAGACACAAAAATTACAATAATTAGAGACGGACCCAAAATCGAGTTAAAATAAGAATATGAAACCCGCGTTAGGAATCCTGAAATTGATTATGTTAAAAGATCCTAATTGACTTACTGAGCTTGTTTGGGACACAATTCAATGCTCAAAACAGCCTAAACAACAACATATAATAAAATCACCAAAACAACATTAAAGAACCTTGAACAACCCATTCGGGGCAGAAATTACCTTCAGTTGAGCTTTCAAAAATAAGAATGTAATATGGCAATGGTTAGATTTGACACCTTGCTTTTCTAGCATTATTTCAACATTGATATTTTTAAGTTCTAGAAATTCATCTCACTCATTCCATCTATTCAATAAATAATGATTTGAACTCGGTGAAGCTATAAAAGAAAATTCAGGTGGTTGAGGTGTGTATGCTCCTTAAAATAATTTATTGAAATTCATAGAGAAAACGCTTGAATTCAACACATTGAAATGATGTTCCCTATTGAAGTTCATCAAAGCAGCTGGTTTGGACATTTGGATCTTGTTGTTTTAGGATCAGTAATTCTGCATAAGGACCATAAGATTAAAACTATTAGGAATGTTCGACAAAACCTCAAATCATAAAATGTCATAACTAGACCAGCACGAGGGCATCTGTCATAAGTAGCTATGATTTGAGGTTTTTTCAAACTTTCCTAATTGTTTTTATCTTCATGGTCCTTATGTAGAAATATTGATCCCAAAAACAACAAACTCCAAATGTCAAACCAACTACTTCAATGAACTTCAACGGGGAACATCATTTCAATGTGTTGAATTCAAGTGACTTCTCTACATATTTCAATGAGCATTCGTACCTCAACCACTCGGATTTCCTTTTATAGCTTCACCGAGTTCAAATGATTGTCCCTTGAACATATGGAATGAGTGGGACGAATTATTAGAACTTGACAATTTCAATGCTTAAATAATGCCAGAAAAGTAAGTTGTCAACTCTAACAACAATCTAAATTACGTTTCTATTTTTCAAAGCAAAACTAAAGATAATATCTCCATGAGGTCAGTTTCAAAATAACAAAAGACAGTTCTATAATTATTGTATTTTTAACACCCGTGTATCTTATTTAGACTAGATACTCGATTATTGACTGATGTCCGGTCTTGGGGATGATTTCATGTATATATTTCTATTGATTTCTCTTTGTTCCCATTTCTTTTTGGCTCTTGCTCCTTATTGTTATCTTCCACGTGATAGCACGTTGCTTCTACTTCCGGGCTATCAGTTAAGCTTACCTACATGTGGGATATAGTAGGTGTCATCATGACCTAAGAAATCGAGTCATGAGAAGTTGATATCAGAGCTCAAGGTTGGCCTACTTCGTTGGTATAAGGGGAAGTGCCCAGTAAATCATGTGGAGACGTATGTATTCTATCTTCAAGAGGCTATAGGGCATCACCATAACAATCGATTTGATTCCTAAGTCAAACAACCCATACTAGATAAATAATTATCAAACTATTACCGGCATTATAGTTAACAATATCATCGACCGGAGCCAAGCTTTTCCTTGCTATCTTTGAACTTTTAGCTAATAAGAAAGTAGATTGTAGCCTACATAGAAACCAATCACAAGCACTCTGAATATGTTGTACAGGAGTTTTCCACTTCTGAAGCGCCTTTGATCACTGAGACTCTAACAAAATATTGATCACAATGTCAATATGATCATTTAGACACCAAGATTGCAATAATTTAAGATGGACATAAAATAAAGTCAAAACAAAATGTGAGACCCAGGCCAAAAATCTTGAAATTAACTCTTTCAAAAGGACCTACCTTACTTACTGAGCTTGTAACCCAAAATCAAACATAATTCGATGATAGAAACATCCCAAAGGACAACATGCAATAAAATTACCAAAAATACCATTAAATAACCTTGGGCACTTCTTTCGGAGCAAAAATTATCATTAATTGAGCTTTCAAAAATAGGAAAGTGATCTGGCCAGTTGTTAGATTTGGCACCTTACTTTTCTGACATTATTTCAGTATCAAAATTATCAAGTTCTAGCAATTCATCCCACTTATTTCATTCGTTCAAAGAATAATTATTAGAACTTAGTGAAGCTATAAAGGAAATTCAGGTGGTTGAGGTATGTATCCTCCTTAAAATAATTTGTTGAAATTTGGGGAGAAGTTACTTGAATTCAACTCATTCAAATGATGTTCCTCATTGAAGTTCATTGAAGTAGATGATTGGACATTTGGAGATTGTTGTTTTTGGGATCGGTATTTCTGCATAAGGACGATACAGATGAAAACTATTAGGAAAGTTTGACAAAACCTCAAATCATAAATATCATAACTAGACTAGCACGCGGGCCTCGATCATTAGTAGCTAGTTCTAACATTTATGATTTGAGATTTTGTCAAACTTTCCTAATACTTTTCATTTTTATGGTCCTTCTGAAGAAATATCGATCCCAAAAACAACAAACTCTAAATATGCAACCAGCTACTTTAATAAACTTCAATGGGGAACATCATCTCAATGTGCTAAATTCAAGTGAATTCTCTATGAATTTCAAAGAATTATTTCAAGGAGAATATACACCTTAACTACCTGAATTTCCTTTTATTGCTTCACCGAGTTTAAATGATTATACCTTGAAAGAATGGAATGAGTAGGATAAATTGCTAAACTGTAATGACCCTCAAGTTATTTCTATGTTTATGCCTTATGTTCATCGTTTAAAGACTTTCCGTAGCGGCCCCAAGCCATTGAGGACTTGTTGGGACTGATAGTTTGGTCACCTGGTCATTCATTTGATTTTTATGCGATTTTTAATACTTTGAAGCTTTTGAAACTTGAACAGCCAGTTTTGATCAAAAGTTTAGGAAGATTATCTCAGGATCCAGATCTAATGATTTCATCAACTTCATATGGGTAATTTTAGGTTAGCAGCATAGTCAACACGACTCCTAAGGCTTTCAGTATGATTCTGTGTAATTATGTGTAGCGATCCTAAAAATAGATAGGTGAAACTAAAGCCTAACGTATGAATTTTTAAAGTTTAAACATAAATTGGAAGTAGTCACTTTTGGAAAAAAAGTTCTGAATCTGGAAATTGGCTAAGTTCAAAACCTGGAAATTTGGTTAAGTGTGGGAAATCAGTGAGTGTTGGCCAACTTTGAGCAGTCATAACTCCTAGCTCCGGATGATCCAGGAGTAGTTCCAGTTATGTTTGGAAATCCCTTGGAACGATCTTTCCAACGCCACCGAGTTTGCTCGATTCCGAGTTCGTATGAGTGAGTTATGCCCTTTGAAAGTTGGGTAGTTGGCAAGGAGTCCGTCCGGAAATTTAAGGGCATTTTGGTCATTTCACAAATCTTTTCTTTTGAGGTTATATTATTGTGTTAGGCTGATTGTGGATCATTTTGTTCCATTTTAAAAGAGTAAAGTTAGGGTTCTTGAGTGAAGAAGAGAAGAAGAGAGGAAGAAGAGAAGAAGAAGAAGAAGTTGGACTACTAAAGTGAATTCCCTAAGTCTAACGACTATTATGTGAAAGTCCCCTTATGTTCTTGAATGTCTCCTAAATGGTTTCTTAAAGAATGTTGGTCTATTGATGTTATGTTATAAAGGAAATGTCATTATCTAAGGTAATCTTGAGGAACACTTAAGTGTGCTTGAAGAGGTTGTATGGGCGGTCACTTCTTGTCTCACTCAAGTGTGTCTTAAGGTTATATTAGGTAGAGGTCCTACGGTAATGAAATGGTGTGTGTTCTTTTAAAGTTAAGCATGGGTTGTATATGAATATATGTTGAGTATGTATATTGTTGGCTATGGTTTTATATGTGAACATTGACTTGTATTATGTCTCTTATACTTGTGAAGTGAAGGTTTTATCAAAATAATATGAAAGCATTTATTCCTTGTAAATGTCTGTTTTGGCATGTTTTTGCATGGTCATCATACTTAGTACTTAATTGTACTAATTCCATATTTCTCTATTTTCTACAAGTGTAGGTTCCAGCAAGTGAGCGGGTTTTGTAGTAACTTGAGATTTGAAGTTCTTTCTAGATTTTGTGGTATGTCCTCATATGTCGAGGGCAAGACTTTTCTATTTTAGTTTTATGATAAGATTCTTGTAATAGACTTAATAGACTTCTTTTGATTGTAAAGGGGCGTGTCCCTAGTATGTTTTCACGTTTATGTCTAAGATGGCTAAGAGACTTAGTATTCCGCTTGTGTACTTTTGAATGATGTTTTAAAAGTGACCTTTGAGTCTTATGGGATTTTATTTAAAGAGTTTTTAATTCCGCACTATTTTACATATCTAATGTGATGAATGCTAAGGGCTTGTATGAGACCTCCGAGAGGTCGAATACGCATGTTACGACTTGGGGGTGCTCTCGGGTCGTGACATTATGCGTTTTGACTTTCAAGTTAAAGCATATATTTGACTTTAGTCAATACTCTAAGAAAATGAGCTCAAATGAAAATTTTGTCAACACAATTAACTCCAAAATGTTGAGTTTTGTCTAGAACAACCCTTCGTTTAGGTCTCGAGGCTTCCGGGCTGATTCTAAGGACCCTTGTAGATTTTGCCTTAAAATGGAAATTTGGAGTGTGACCCATTTTTCATCGAGACGACCTCAGATGGATGTTTTGGTGTTTCTGTTGAGTTTGAAATGTTGAATTCGAGGGGTTAACATATTTTGTTTGCATGTACGAGGTTTCTAATGAGTCCCGGGCACCCATCAGAGCTTTTGAACCTTGGCACTTCAGCTGAAGTGCTGTCAGCTGAGGCAAGCCCCGCGTTCGCACGCCTAGGGCTGCATTCGTGGAAGCCTGAGCTTTCGCATGCAGGCGTCGCGTTCGTGGAAAGCAGCCTAGCCCGCGTATTCATGCCAAGGCTGCCATGTTCCCAAGCAGCAGCTCGCATGGAACGCATTGTCATGCATTCGCGAGGGCCAATCAGTCCTCTGGCCTATTTAATCAAGCCAAGGTCATGACCAACCTTAGGCTTGATTAGTATTTTGGCGATTTCTCCCTCTCTTTAGCTCTGATTTTAGTGATTCAAAATCCCACGCATCCGTAATTGTCAAGGGCATATCGTGGGTTGATTGAATTGTGTTGATGAACCTCCGTTAGAGGTGAATTTTGCTTTTAAGTTATTGCATCATTTTTGCTTAAGCTTGAAATTTGGTTTTTTTCCTTGTTTTGATTCTGTTGTTTTAGGCCTCGAATTGTGTTTGATTTTGAACACAAGTTCGAGGTATAGTTAGTACCTTTTGACAAAGTAAACTCTAGAAATTTAGGCACAGATCCCACGATTCCCGTTTGACTCTAAAATTGGTCCATTTCTGTTTTATGTGATTTTGGTGTCTAAACGACCGTATTTACATTGTGATCCTATTTTTGATAGTGTGATAGTATTTAGAGGTTGTAAGTAAAGGAAAAGCTCTTGTTTGGTGATTCAAAGCGCGCGTAGTCAGCATATAGGTAGGCTACGACTTTCTTTTTATTTAGATTGAGCCTGAATGTGTGAATTCATGATGATTAGTGTGAATTGGGGGCGGGTACCTAGTTATTCTTACCTTTTCTTCTTAAATACCATGTTTTAGGGTTGATCGACACTGTTCCAAGGGTAGTACCATGTTAATTAGGGTTATATGTGTGTTATCGCATGCCATGCTATTTACTTGTGTTACTACGCGTGTTTTGAAGCATGTTTGGACTTAGTCTAACATAGACTAGTGATGTCTTAGCCCCGTGAACCTTGTGACTTTGGTATGTCTCTGATGTTGTTTCGGATAGGATAGGTCCTTGTAGACTGAATTAGCAAACTTGGGTCTGATAGCTTGAGCTTAGTTTAGGCGTTTGCGCAACTTTATAAGCCTTCTACTTTTTCTCCCTATCTTTACGACTCTGATGGGCTGCCAAAGAGCACACTTCTTATGATGATTTGATATTGGGTTGTTCTAGGCTTGGAGCCTCATGTGAATGTTTGTGGGTGGACGTTGTTCTACGATGATTTAGTCTCGATATTGGAATCTTCTTCAGAGTCGACTAACTCTTTTATCACTATTGCTAGCTGGGGTGGGAGTCGACTGGACACTATGATTATTTCCAATTCGAGGCTGATGATTATAGTTTGAGGTTGTATCTCTACTTTTAGGCCGGTGTTTATGGTTCGAGGTCGTATTCCCGATTTAAGGCTAATATTTAATGGTTCAAGGTTGTCACCTCTAGTAGAGGCTATAACTTTGGGTTCGAGGCCCAGTGTACAGCTGTTAGATCTGGTTTGAAGGTACTTCTCTCCCTCTTATAGAATTAGCTATTTTGTGTACCTATCGGGATTATGAGGTTCCGTTCGGGTTTTACTTAAACTTGCAAACGAGTGTACCTTCTGCGATTATGGGGGCCCAATTAGGTTTAGTTTAAGTGTACGTACTTAGATTTACTTTCGGTATGTTCATGTGTTGTCTTTTCATAACCGTTTGACCTCTATTTTTGTCTAGATTCTATGTTTTCTGATTGTATTTACCTTTGTTGCTCAGTCAGCCTATGATGCCTACTGAGTACCTTTGGTTTGGTACTTATGTTACACTCTACATTATTTTTGTGATGTAGGTCCTAGCACCAGCTACAAATGGTGATCGATCATGCCATTTTTAGACGAGGGTGAGCACTTGGCATCCTGCATCAACATGTCTCCTTCTGTATATATGTTAGCTAGTCTTTTACCTTTGACACGACTTGTTGTGGTCCAATTTTGAGACTTGTACTTGCTCATATTAAACAGCTATGTACTGGTGACTTCCAAGTTTTGGAGGGTTTCCCATTGTATATAAATTTTGGTTTTCTTGCGTTTCTACCTTTTCTTATTATTACTATTATTTTATGTTTACTTTCACCCTAGCACTCATTACTTGTCATTCTGGGTTATGGGTTGACTTACTTACTGGTGGATTATAATAGGTGCCATTATAGCAGGATTAGTTGTGAGTTTATGCAAAAATCCCCCCTAAGCCGCTAATAATTTTGCAATTACATCTTGGGAAGAAGGAGGGGTGACCTAAGATGAATTCTAACCGATTTCCATAAATTTCATTGATAAAGGTAAGTTAATTGCTTCCCTACTTTGGTATTGTGGTTCTTAGGCCTTAGAATCATTGTTGGGTGACCTTAGGGAGAGTTTGATTTAAATTAATGGTGAAAAGACCCTAGTTTTGGTGGGATGATCATGGGAGTGGCCTGAGGTTTAGGATTTGACTATAATTAAGATATTATTAGGCCATTATTTATTGATTGTTGTGTTTTATCATTGTTTTTAACCAAGAACAAGTTAAGGCCTCACAAAATGGGAAGGCTCAAGTTCAATAGAGCTTCCAAAGCTTGATTTGAGGTACGTGATAGTTATTTGTTTTCGACATTCATGTTATATGTCTTGTCAACTACTTTATTAGTATTGTATGCATGATATATGCTTAGGAGAAAAAGAAGGAACATGATTTGAAATGAAAAAATGTTGTCAATTGTATGCAATGAATGTGTTAAGTTGGATATATATGTGTGATTGTTGTTCATTGTTGATGCGACTGTGTTTTGTGTTTGATGATGAGATCGGGTATATAATATTAATGCAATGGGTATCACACCGAAATACTAACAATGGGAATGGGTACCATGTCGGTACACTAACAGTTGTATGTGTGGGTTCCATGAGATAATCAAATTGTTTTGTTGTATTGTGATGATTCTGTTTATTGTGCATATCATCTCATGGTAAGGACCGGAAGTCCGGGCTATGTTGTACTTGAGTTTATGATCGAATATTATTTGTTTTACTAAGTTATGGTTGTCTGTTCATATCTCAGATAACTGGACATGGTGGTTGTGTATTGATACTACACTTGTTCTTTCTTTGTTGAGTACTTAAGTGACTGTTTTGCGACCTTAACTGAGTTTACTCTATTATCTAAATCCAAGGGTGAGACACTTCTTCCGGGATGCAATAGATTCCTCTTTATTTCCTTAGGCCATTCATTTGGACTCAAACATTTTAGTACTGCGACTTTCAGTTTCTAGGGGGTTACTTCCGCATTGTTGGACGATTATGGTTTCTTTACTACAAACTTGGTTTAATTATTGAAGACTATTTACTTGAAAATCTTTGAAACTGCGTACTTTGATTGCATTTTAGACTTTGTGTGAGTAGTTGGTTGGTTCTCCCACCGAGATTAATGTGGGTGTCACTCACGGTGGGTTAGGATCATGAAAGTTGCCCTCTACCATTAAAAATTAATGTCATATAAATTATAATCAATTGTAATTTATAAATAATCTTTTATTACAAGTTTACAACGCAAGTCTTTTCACAACTAACTTTAACACTTAGAGCATGTTTGGATTGACTTAAAAGTTGGCAAAACCTATTTTAAAGCTCTTTTTAGTTTTTGAAAGTGTTTGACAAATCTAAAAATAGCTTAAAATAAGTTTAAAATGACTTTAAAAAAAGTTAAAAACCAAAAGTAGCACTCCCATACTTTTTTTTTTTTTTACTTAAACGTCATTCAAGCTTGATCAAGTATATTACTTCTCTACCCCTAAATTTTTTTTTTAGATAATTTCAGATTTACCCTTATGAAATAAAACCCTAACAATCAATTCACTTTCCCTCTCCATTTTTTTCCTCAAGCTGCTGCGCCACACTGTTCTCTCTAGCTGGGCATGGTATGGTATGATATGGTATGGTACGGTATTTTAAAACTTGTGTACTGTAATTTCACTACTTGTTTTTTAAAACTACTATACCATTGTCCTACCAATCTAATTCAGTATGATTTAGTATTTTGAAGTTCGATTTTGTTATTTTGCAGTATGGTAATCAGTAACTATAGTTTGTTCAACTTCGACTAATATATACTTGTATAATAGAGAATTATGACTTTGTCAATCAAAAAGAAGGTCTCAATTGTATCATACTCACATTACACATGTAAAAATATATATTCAAAATAAAGTACAAAAAACTTCTTTGTTAATCAATTACATTTCAAATGTCAATTAAAATAGTGTAGTCAAAGTTTCATCTTCTAAATATTTAGTATACACTAATACTAGGTTACTGAATACCCAAAAAAATTAAAATGTATACCATACCAAATACCATACTATCAAAACCACAGTATCAAATTTTTTTTGATATGGTATGGTAATTCGGTATATACCATACCATGCCCACTCCTAGTTCTCTCCAACATTTCTTCCTTGGTTCTCTTCTTTTTCTCAGAAATTTCACGAGGCTATCGGGCATTGGCATTTATTCATTTTTTTTCTTCTTCGATTTTCATCCTCTTCATTTATGCGTTTTTTTCTTCCTCTGTTTTTTTTTCTCTTCCTCGGTTTTCATTCTCTTCATTTATGCATTTTTTACTTCCTCGATTTTCTTATTTTTTTCTTAAATCTTTCATGTGATCTATTCAAATTATATATTTTTAAAATTTAAAATAAATTGTGTATGCGAAATTAACTTAGATATCTTTATTGTTAAATTTTCTGTATTTTTTTTCCTTTAAGAGAAAAACAAATATGCTAAGTATAAGAGACAAAGGATGGTCATTCTTTCAATGATAATTAAACAAAATCAATAAAAATTTGTATACATCAAGATCAAGCTATTATCTCATCTAGCTTACACTCTCTGTACCTAACAGCAGCCTTAAATGATCCAGCCTTATGAATTACATCACAACATTCACATCTATTGATCTGGAAAAAAACAAAAAGAAAAAAAATTAATAAAAACATATCACATTGGATTTTTTATTTTTTATTTTTTTTTGTAATTTTCTCAAAACAAGTAGATGTTGTTACAAATGAAACATAAGCAAACAATAAACACAACAGCCATGGGACCCTACATTTCAAGTAATATCTATTGAATTTTATTTATTCTTTGATGGTTCAAGAGAATTATTTTCTAAGTTCATTTTTTACATGATTGCAATCATGTATGTTTGAATATAATCGAATTTAACTTTTATTACACTGTCAATATAAAGAGTTTTATACTTTCAGTGTAGTTTAACTTGCTCACCTATTATAGAAGGTAACTTGCCTTTATCTCAAAGTTAGTAATCCCATTTTTCTATTGATGATTCTATTGAAGAAAATTTATATAGTCAGTGTACAAAAATTAAACTCATATAAAGTTCATAAGAAATTTAAGTAAAAAGAAATATTACCTGGAGACGTTTTGTTGCTGGTGAGTAGACATGAATTTCATTAACATACTCTGCAGGATAACTTCCAGGATACAAACAAACTCCTATCCCTCGAGGCCATGCTCTGATATATTTTGTAAGAATTTTGTTTTGTGGAGTTTTCTCAATAGACTGGAAGAAATACATATGAGGGGTTTCACAAGGATCCCAAGAAAAATTTCTAGTATCAAAAATATAATGTGGTGGAAGTGTAATGTTACCCCATGGTTTGAATGTTTCAATAGGATTTTGTATCAAACTTCTAGGCATAGTATTCTCATAAATATGAGCTGAATATCCCCATGAAATTGAAAGTGTCCAATTGTTGGATCTTTTGTAGCAAATAGTTTGTTGCAACATTCGCGATTGATCATATTTTGCAGCATTTAGGAGATGATATCCCGATTGTGCACGATCCATAGAGGGAAAAATTGGGTCAACCGTGTCGAAATGGTGAAGGGATATTAATAAAGATTTTGGATGGGATGATAGAAATCCTGATAGATCACCTCGTAGATCAATCTGTACTAAAGAAGAAATTAATTAATTAATAAAGGAAAAATTCTAGATCGAAGATTTATAAAATTCAGAAAAAGTATAGATCTACTTTTATCTATTGATGTGACAACAATTCTTTTTTTTTTTAGCTTTTATTCTACTTTTGAGCATCAAGAGGAAAGAGAGAAACGACCGTTCAATAAAGTTTGAGATCAAATTTATACCTGATGACTACCCATAAGAGGAGAAAGATTGACTCCAATATCAGCTGTGCAACTCATTGTAGTTCTATCAGCAGATCTAAAGTAAGCATATCTCTTTAAACAAGCAATCACATTATTTGCAAATGCTCTAGCCAAAGGATAACTCAATATAATTCCAGCACCACCAAATGCTTGATGAAATGAGAAAAAATAATTAGCCATTATAAATTCCGAGTGTCCTCCAAAATAATAATATTTTGTATGATCATATTGTGAGAGAATATCAACCATATTATCCACAAAAAATATTGAATCATCGTCCCCCATAACTACCCATCGTACCCCTTCATGTGCCTCTCTAACCACCTCCATAATTCCATGTACCATTCTTAAAACTCTTGGATCAACATGATTTGTTTCATTCACGAGTCTTGGTACATCATCGGATACTCGATAAGGAGGTGAATTTAAGGACCATGGTAGAAGATCTTCACCTTGTGGAGGTACATCTAGTAAAAGATGTCCTTTTGTAACATTTGGTCTCCACCATGATTCAATATATGGTTTTCTATGATGCCATGCTTCTTCTGACCCTAAAAGTCCAAAAACAAGGTGACTAATGTTAGTAGGCACACTAATACTGATTTGTACAACATGATTTGATGATGATGATGTATTTGATTGAGAATTATTTGGAAAAGATGTTATGAATTTTGAGGAAGAGAAAAGATGATAAGATGGACACTCATTGAGAAAGATAATTGTAGCCACATATAAGGTTAAACAACAAATTAATACTGTTTTGCAAATGCTAATCACAAGTGATGTTTCAAATGTAGGCATGTTATAGAGAGATTGAATGAAAGAGAACTACATAATGAAGTTAAATCAATGATCATTTGATTTTTATACTCCAATATGAGCTATTTTTTTGTATTCTATTTTCAAGGTTTTAGTATTTGCTATAGTATTTAATATAATCTTCAACATCAAATCCAACTTTTTCATTTTTTTCTATTATATAGTCTAATAGACCTAACAAAAAGAATGAAGATCCTACTTCTTTGTGAACTACATTGTGACTTTGAGATCTCTACATAGGTATTAATTGTTTTACTACACTCCTTTACGGTACTTCTTTATCTACATTTTGACGGTTTCGTTATAATAAAATTAAAAGTTGAATTACTAAAATACCCTTTTAAAGTTGAGCGATTGTAATACCCTTCAATTATACATATATTACCTCCTTTGCAAAACGGTACATTAACTTTCTCTTTATTTATTTTTTTGCTATAGGAAATCTGAAGAATTTCAGGTGTTACTTAATTAATAATTAATGTACTAAGTTCAATTAACTAAAAATTTAATGCAAGAATCATATTCATATACTAAATGTCTTTACATTTGGAGACACTTTTCCCCCTCATTCACTTTTTTTCATTTAATTTTCTCTAAATTAAATATTTACATAAAATTTTATTACTCGCCTTTTTTTTTGACAAACAATGATTCTCATTCAACCAAAATTAATGTTCATTACAAAAATAATAGTTGCTGATAACGAGCTACTATTCCTATATCAATGACTATAACTTTCTATACACATAGAGACACACAACTTACTTGCAAAATAAGCATAAGAATACATTGAACCTAATAACTCATGGATATTCTACCAATTGCACTTTTCTTAAAGTATGTAAGGGTATAGAAACCTCTAAAAAGTACACTTATTAAGAGTGTGTTTGGTCTCGTTCGATTGACTTAAATGTTTTGGAAAATATTTTTCAAATGTAATTATTTTCCTCTAATTTAAGGAAAATGACTCCTTACATAAAGTAAGGAAAATATTTTTCAAATCTTTTCTCAAACCTCCACCACCCCGAATCGGGTCCCCACCTAGGACCCAACTTTTGACCCTGACATGAGATCCAACTGGGGACTTGGAACCTTATTCTCAAATATGACCTAGACCCCAACCCGAGACCCAAAACTAGACTCCCGACTATGACCTCATTAATTGGAATCAACTTCCGACCTCAATTGTGACCCAACTCTCTGCCCCGATCGAAGACATGACTCTTGACCCTGACTCTTTAATTGACCTTTACCCCGACTCTCGAATCCAAACCCTTAACATGACCCCAATTCGTGACTCGAGAATCAGTTCCCAACTATGCCCCGATGGGGACATGACTTCTAGCCTCAACTATGACCCGACTCTCTGTCCCAACCCGAGACCCAACTCCCAACCTCGACTCGAGACTCAAATCCCCAACCCGACCCAATTATTGGCTTGACTCAAGACCCAACACTCGACCCTAACTTCCGACCCCAACTCGGGATTCAACTCTTGATGTTCTACCATAACTTTTAACCTTGAACCCAACCCGACCCAAACCTAGGACCCCAACTCAAGATTCAAGACCTAAATCGTGACTGTGACCTAAGACCCAACTCCTGAATAGGAACTTAATTACTATACCGACTCGAGACCAAATTCCTGACCCTAATTCGATACCTAAATCCTGACATCGACTCAATTCTAAATCCTGACACTCACTCAAGACTCAACTTCAACTTGAGATCCGACTCGAGACCAAATCTCAACCTTGACTACTGACACCGTCTCAGGATCCAAATCTCGACATTGACCTCGACTTGGGACCCAACTGGTGACCTTGACCTAGGATTTGACAATTGATCTTGACCCAAAACCCAGCTCCTTATATGGGACCTCATTACAGACTTGCAACCCCAACTCTTAATCTCGACCATAACCCTGACCCGTAACTCTTGATCTTGATCATCACTCGGGATCCGACACCAACCAAGATCCAAATTTAATCCCTGACTTGGTACGCACTTACTCTCTATAAAAAAATATTTTCCTTCATAGCAAACAACCTTTAAAAAGAGAAACAAAAAAATGAAGAGAAAATGTTTCACGCCTGAGCCTACACCCTGGACATGGCAGGAACTCGAGAATCATTATTGGTCCCCAAGCAAACCCTTGGCCTGGCTGACTACTTAGAGAAAGACTTACTCAAGCGATGATAGGCTTAAAACAAAATTTAGAATATTTAAACTCAAAGTAAATACTCAATTCAAACTGTCTGTAAATTACTCAACGACATAAGTATAATAGTTTGCAAAAACATCCCAAGGGAAAAGTAAATATTGAGAGAATAACTCTATCTATCTATGAAGCTTGTGTTACTCAATATGGATGTCGGGATAAGACCCACGACATCTCAAGAAAACTGACTGGAAAATAAATGTGAAGTCCACCCGAATACAATGAGGCTCACTTAAGCTATCTGAAGTATAAAGTGACCTCAACGAAGCACATGTTGATGATCTTGAACACCTGTATTTGCATCATAAAAAGATACAGGGCGAATGACATCAGTACATTGAATGTACAAGTATGTAATATAGCCGAAGCGAAATAACTGAATGACAGGACTGCAATAGATAAAATATACTCAAGTTGAATGTAAGGAAATAAATGAGTTAAATCATTTAAAGTTTTACAAAATACTTACTCATCTCTGAACTCAATATAATAAGTGTTATATGAAAATACGCTTTAGCTCTATTGGGAGATTCGTTAACCGATAATCATCACTATGAGTTACACGATGATACCACGTCTTGTCCATGCTACCGAAACTGTTCTATATCGTGCAGGGATGTAGAACCTCTCAACTAAGTGGATCCACTAAGCAATAAAGATTCATCTAAAAAGTATGATCTTGTACCCATGTTGGCAAGACATGGTTTATGAGCACTTTTTAATTTTCTGAACTCATCCACATATCGGTGCTCAATACTAATCTCAATAATAAATATACTCATGCTCAAATGTATAAAACATACTCTTTCTCTTATTTGAGATAATTGATCAAACTATCCTCTTAAAAGAGGTAACTGCTCTGAAATATCTCTGAACTCATAAACTCATTTAGAAATCAAAGTTTCTTTTTTTTCAATGTAACAAAATAATGCATTTGAGACTACTTGGTTCCCTTAAACCTTACTAAAAAATTCTCTTAAAACTTTCCTCGAACTCTGGTTTACTTTCTCAGAAAAAAAAGTTTAAAACAAATATTTATTGTGATCTGATCATGGATGACTCGGGAAGTCATAATGCATAAATATTGATGGCATATTTAGATGTCATACTGCTTACACATTAATAGAATACTCGATTGTCGTACTAATCATGAATCATGGTTCTCTTCTCAATGTAAAAATATTGCTTTTGGAACCATTTGTGTTCCCTTAAACTCTTCTCAAAAGATACTTTAAAATACTCTTGCTCAAATCTTGGTTAAAACTCTTTCTCAAAACTCATCTTTGTTTTCTTAGGAAATCAGTTTTAAGACAAAAATGCTTGTTTTAAAAGATTCTCAAAAATTATGACTCACAATAGGGTTCATGCTGAAATATTGACATGAACGAATCAACTCAAATATCTCAATGTATAGTAATACGTATAACAACTTATGACCAAGGATTTAGAACTCAGAATCAATAACATAACTCATATCAAGAATACTCAAATCTAAGGATAGAGCCCTAGATTACTCTTTTATTGATTTGAAATTAGATGTAGGGCGTGAGAACGAACTAATTCAACACTATGATAGCCTTACATACCTAGAAGAACGAAGTTCTTTGGCAAAATCGACAAAACTCGAAGAACGCTTGAACCCTAGCTTTTCTCCACTTGGAATCTTGGTCTAATGACTTGAAGTGTTAATGAACGTAAAAGAACTGATTAACACTTTCTAAGCCCTTAATTAGATGTAAAACGTTGTGGTTTAGGCATAGAATAGGAATTAAAACGATGTAGTTTAAGTACCAAATGCATATGAGAAAGACCAAAATGACCCCAACTTAAAAACTATCGAGGTGCGTTAAAAGGGAGGTTTCATAGACCGTTTAAGGCTCCATGGTCCGTGAAACACTTCACGGGCCGTATAGGTGTTTGTGAACCTTTGTCTATTTGACAGGGCCTTATTAAAATGGGCATAACTTTTTAGTCCAAACTTTAAATGAGGCAAACTTGATGGTGTTGGAAAGAGGACTCAAAGACCCTTAATTCGATAGGTCATTGACCACCTAATTTATTATGTGCTGAGAGATATGATTGTTTGAAGTTGACCCAAAACATAAAAGTTGATGGGTGACTTGTACGGACCCCTGGACCGTACATTCCACCACAGGCCGTCTAGGGTCCCTTCCAGGTGACCCCTACCTTGGCAGCCCTGGACGGTTGGCCACCTTGCTCTAAACGGGTTATGGACCTCTAAATGGATCGTTTAGGGTTCCATAAAGGGTCCATGGTACATTTTGGGTTCGTGGACCTGCCTGTTAGACCTCTTTAGACTTTCTCAAAGTTCAAGGTGTTACACGAACGATTCAAATTTTAAGAGTACAGTTGCGAGATGTTATAAAATGATTCGAGTTCTTAGCTTAAAAATTTTGGGGTGTTACAAAATGCCTATATTTGGGAGTATTTATTTCTTTACATAATAAGAAATAATAGATAATATGAATATACATATTATCCGTTGGTTTACTTTGTTTCTTTACATATAAGATATGGTCGGGTCAAATAATTTATCTATTTTCACTGAGTCATATTTAACCCACTCATATCTGACTTGACCCACATATTTGCCTACCCTATAGGTGTCTCTCTGTATATTTTGCTAGAAGATCCACCCGAACCTTAACTCTAGCACAATTAGGCCGAGTTTTGTTTATTGTGGTTGAATCCAAGTGTAGAGGCTTCCCTACCGCAAAAGTAAGAATAAATAGGAATTATTTCACAAAATAGGTAGCCAGTAAATTGGGAAAGGATATCCAAATCATTGCTAAGTTGTTTCCTTATCTACTTTGAATTTCGCATCATAAATCAATGGTCTCATCTGATAAATGAAACCATCATTGGCTTTGATAAAATAAGCATTGTTTGATAGCATATTAATTAATCCTCTGGTAACACAAAACTCATCAGAATATGTATGTTCCACAAAAGACCTATTTGTGACTCTCTTTCGATACCACATTGTTTCGAAATTTGTTTGCAAAGATCTTCAAGTTCGAGCCAATCATATAAAACTTTACGAATTACTGCATACTATAAATTCAATGGTAATCCATTATTCAAAATTTTCTTATTTATTGTAGCTAATTTTTATGTCAATCTATCTTTCAATAACTTTGAAAATTCAACTTAAAATAATGGAATTAATGTTATCAACATAAATACAAAATGATGGTATGCATCTATCAGTCAAAATTGATGGACCCTAAGAGAATAGTAATAACTATCTAAACCCAAAAAAAGAAAAAAAAATTATAATATTCCACTAAGCAATTATTTCATCCACACGACATTCCCTGAGTTTAATCTTTGCCTTGTTGGTGCCCTTTTTGTGTATCACGTCACAACATTCACATCTATCCATCTGAAAGTAAAAATTGAAAAAAGAAAAAACAATAGTAATTTGTTATATATGAGACTTGTTATAGATATAAAATAGTAATATATATATATATATATATATATATGTGTGTGTGTGTGTGTGTGTGTGTGTTTTGCAAACAAATTTGAAACATCTTATATAGTCCTTTTTCTTAACAATTGTTTTTTGTGTTCCTTAATTTTTAAAAGTGCTATTTTGAACACTTTTTCTTCCTAAAGTAACTTATTCTATGATTTAGGAGATATTACAAATAAAATAAAGGAGAATATTTAGACCTTACCTCTATTCTTTTCCTTCTTGGAGAGTAGACTTCAATCTTGGAGATATAATCAGCAGAATGGTTACCACTATATGAACAAGACAACAATTTTCGAGGTGATGATCGCGAATATGTAGTAAGGATTTCATATCTCTTCGTTTTTTCTACATTTTTCATGAAGAAAACATGAGGAGCTTCACAAGAATCATTTGTACGCCACCTTGTATTTAACATGTAATATGGAGGGTCTTTAGGTGTAACTCCCCAAGGTTGAAAGGTTTCAATTGGTAATTGTAAATGGCTTCTAGGCAAAATGTTCTCATAAATATGAACTGAGTAACCCCATGAAATAGAAAATGACCAATTGCTAGGCCTGTTGTAGCAAATAACTTGTTGTAACATGCGCGATTGATCTAGATTTGCTGCCTTCATAAGGTGGCGGACAGATTGTCGTCTCTCTATTGAAGGGAAGATAGATTCTGTAGCATCTAGATGGTGAAGTGACATCAATGGAGCTTTTGGATGAGACGATAATAAACCAGATATATCACCGCGCAAATCTATCTACAAGTAGTGACAAATGCAAAGATCAAGAGTTAGTAAATTCAGAGCGAATGATAGCTTATTCTATAAAATAAAATCACAAGCACACGTGTTCAAATAAAAATTAGTGAGAGTACATCTACACCAACTAAGGCTATTGAACAATTTGGCCATAAATAATATTTTAGCATTTGTGGTTACTTATTAATTTTGTCATCAATAAGTTACAATACGAACTTTAGAGTTTAAGACAGAAATGAAAACATACCTGATGACTACCTTTAAGAGGAGTAAGAATGACTCCAACGTCAGATATGCAAACCATAGTTATTTGATCAGCGGATCTTAAGAAAGGGTATCTCCTCAAGCAACTTTCTATATACTTAGACATAGCTTTTGCCAAAGGGTAACTCAAAATAAATCCAGCTCCACCAAATGCTTGATTAAATGAGTACCAATGATTTGACATTATAAACTCTGATTGACCCCCCAAATAGTAATACTTTGTGTGATCATATCTCGCAAGAACATCAACCATATTATCAACAAAAAATATTGAATCATCATCTCCCATAACCACCCATCTCACTCCTTCATGGTCTTCCCTAAAGACCTCCATTATCCCATGCACCATTCGTGCCATAGTTGGTGCTACATGTTTAGTTTCTTCAATTAATTGAGTTATGTTATCGGATACCCTATAAGGTGGGGAAGATGAGGACCATGGCAAAAGATCATCGCCTCTTGGAGCCACATCAAGAAAGAGATAACCGCGTGTTTTATTAGGTCTCCACCATGATTCAATGTATTCTTTCCTAAAGTGCCATGCTTCTTCTGAGCCAAGAAGTCCAAAAAGAAGATGATTAAGGTTTGTTGGACTAGAATCATGACCAAATTGTGGGGTTGTAAATCTTGATGAGTAATGTAAGAGCTCAAAAGATGAACAATTGGGATCTTTGAATAGGAAAATTGAAGCTAAGTAAAGAAAAACACATGAAACCAACACCACTCTGCAAAGACAAAAAACAAACAACTTGTCAAATGAAAATTCTAATTAGCTCTTCTTTGATTGTATTTAAGTAATTGGAAGCATTTCTTGGTTTGTTTGAGCAAAAGGAAAGTTTTAGTATGTCCTTATTATGATCAATTACTTATATTTGTCTTTTAAATGACTTAATAGTTAGTATTAAAAAAAAAATCTATAAATTAAATTCATTCAAGAGAAATCTTTTCAAGTATTGTTGTGTGTTTGGTCATAGTTATGAATTTAATTATACGCTTACAATATAAATTTTTTTATATATTCACATTGTATTTCAACATCTTATACCAATTTAGTCATTATTTTAATTTGAATTACTAGCCAATTTTATATAAGTAACCTGCTTGTATAAATATTTTTTATAACGTTGATGCATAAAACTTTAGACTCACAGACTAAAGCTTCATGAATATCCAATCCTCAAGTTATGGCTAATTTTCAATTACAATAAGACAGCCAAGTGCACAAAGCATTATGCATGATTTCGAAAAGAGTCACTCTAAGGGGTGTGATATAGACACCCTACCCTAATGTATACATTAGTGGTTGTTTCCACAGCTTGAACTCGTAACACATAGATCATACGGAAACAACTTTACCGTTTCTTCATGGCTCCCCTTCTAGTTTCCAATAATAGTCTTTGTTAGAATTAAGCAAACAAAAGAAAATGATCATGATGAAACTTTAGAAATAAAGTGATAGAAAGAGAGGGAGTAACCAGACAGGGGAAGAAGTGATATAGTGGAGGCAAATAATTTCAATCCATTGTTGTTCAAAGCCATGATCATTCCATTTCTTTTCAACTTTAAATCAAGAAGAAATCAAACAAAGAAAGGAGAGGAAAAAAAATTCAATTTTGCTGATTTTGGAAGAAAAAGAAGGTACAAAATTATTACCTTAGTCAAGAGTTTGTTATAAATTTCCCTAGTAATTGTGTGGTTAGCACTAGAGGCGGATCTAAAATGTTAAGACAATAGAACTTTTGGTCAATTAATTATTGGTCAAATATTAGTTCTTGTCATATAACTTTAAATTAATTAAAATAGTGTATTTTTTGTATGTTACCGTGCATGCGCGTAAATATGTTATATCAAGTTATTTTTTATAACTAGTTTTAAGGTACATGCTTTACGAGTGTATCTTATTTTATCGTAGAATATTAGAAGGCTATGAAGTGGGACATGAAATCGATCCAGAAAAAATTAATGTTTTGGATGCTATGAATTTGGCAATCGCAACTTCGACGACAAAATTTTCAGCAAAAGACAATAACAAACTATTTTCGACACTACAAAATATATTTGGAGGATGAAATCTCAAAGAATTTGAATGAACTCACCCACTTGTGAAAATGTCATTAATGAACTTGAGGTCATGATTAATGATCTCAATTAGCGCAATAAAATGGACATCAATAACCTATTGAATTATCCAAGTGAAAATGATATATATTCAGTGGTCCAGAGCTTAAAAGAAATTGTGGATACCATAAAAAACAATGTATGAAATTGTAGATGATAGAATACATTTAGAACCAATTATGCGTAAAGAAACACTTATCGTATCAAGAACTCTTCACAATATTATGGTGTAGTTCGAAAAGACAACACCGAAACTTTTGGATCAATAAGAAAAGTTAAAGATGAACTTCAACTAGATTTAAAGTTTAACAAAAAAAAAAACTCAATAGAATCACATTTCACCAAAACATCTTAGATATATTTGTATTTTTAAAAAAATATTAATTTATAATATTAATGGAACCATATATTTATATAGTGGTCTTCTGAAAATATATTATCTTATTATCTTATCGAAATAAGTGATTTTTCCATTGGCCCAAGTCGAGACCGGAAGAAAATATTATCTTAGAGAGATTATGAATGAGCACCTTTCACATATAATAAACATAAAAATCATATTTGTATGTTATAGCTATAGTTTGCATAATTGTGCTCCATAGCAAACATAAATATATATATTTTGCTATACATATACAAAGAAAGCAGTTGTATAATTCGCTATACATATACAAAAGAAAGCAGTGTATAATCTGTTTCGGTATACATATACAAAAGATCAATTGTATGATATGTGTTTGTATAAAGCGAGAAAGAGAGAAAGATAAAAGAAAACTGGGCTTGGGAATATTGTATTTGTATAATCATAAGTGTATAGGACGAAAATATATGCATTTGTATCTGTATATACAATTTTCTCTCTGTCACGACCCGATTTCTCAAGTCATGATGGCACCTACTATAACCCACCAGCAGGTAAGCCAACCCATAACCCGAAACAACAAATAATGGGTCTGAGGGTAGAAACTAAACAAGAGTAAGCAAATAACAATATAAACAAGCGGAAGCAAACCAAAAACAAATATACAAATAAAGATCCCTCTCAGAACCTGGAAGTCACTAGTACAGAGCTACTAACAAAATGAGCACAAGTCCCAAAAGTGGACAACAGACTGGACTATCTCGAAAGGAAAAAGACAAGTCTATATATACATATGGAGACTGAAATAGTACAAAACGCTGCGTGCTCATCCCCGTCTCCGGATCAAACTGCTCCAAGCTCGATCAATGTTGGCTGCTAGTGCCCGGACATGCATCACGAAACAGATGCAGAGCGTAGCATGAGTACCAAAACAACAGGTACCCAGTAGGCATCATAGGCCGACTGAACTCGAAAAGTAAAGGCAGTATGAAAAGAAGGAATACACAAATCGAGGTCAAGAACAAAAATCTAACTAACAAAGGAATGCACACGAGTGTACAAAGAACTAACTAAAGTAATCTATAAGCTAACTATACCTAACTAGACTCCCATAAGCCCAGAAGGTACACTCGTGCGCAAGTTAAATAAAAACCCAAACGGACCCCCATAAGCCCGACTAGTACACAGAATAACTATAACTAAAGAGAATTGCATATAAGAACCCAAGAACGAAGAACATCGAACCAGAACCTCAACCCTAATTAGTAGAATCTGACAGTACGGAGGCCGGACCTCGAACCGGATGCTCACAAGAAGTACCCAAGTAACCAATCACAAGTAACAAGTATAAGAGGCCAGAACTCTAACCGGATTCTCTATATAAGTAATTGGGCAATAGAGGCCGGAACTCTAACCGGATGCTCTATATAAGTATCTGGGCAATAGAGGCCGGAACTCTAACCGGATGCTCTATATAAGTATTTGGGCAATAGAGGCCAGAACTCTAACCGGATGCTCTATATAAGTATCTGGGCAATAGAGGCCAGAACTCTAACCCGATGCTCTATATAAGTATTTGGGCAATAGAGGCCGGAACTCTAATCAGATGCTCTATAAAGGTGCCACTGTAGCTGCTGAAAGAGTCCCAATCGATCTATTCTCATAAATGTCCGTGGATCGCTGTCCACACCTAGCCAATCAATGAAAGTCCTTGGAATCGAATCGAAAATCAAATTCAAATCGCGAAGCAGAACTAGTGTCACCGACGTAACTCTTGAAGCTGTAACATCAGGGAAATAAGGATAATTATCATCGAAGCAAACGTATCGTCTAGCTAAGGCCCAAACTATCAGGCTCAAGTCTGCTACACCAGTCTACAGGGATTTAAGTCGGCCGAGCGACGTCGGGACAAAACTAAGGTCTATCGGATCCGAATTATGTATTTCTAAGGCAAGCCCTAGTCAAACCTAAACTAAGGCCCAAATGCTTCAACAAATAGTAAATTAAGCATGCAAGCACTCCACATAGCGAGGAGGGTCAATTAATAACATGCTCACAGTTACCCGATAATTCTCGAAATAGGCCGAAAACATGATTTCCAAACACCTATGCTTGATTCAATCACTACCAACCCAAATCCCAACTAATCAACATGCATTCACACTCTCAAGCTCAATCTAAGAGAGGGAAACCGTAGCCTACCTGTAAGTCGATCATACGCGCTCTAAAATCACTTCTCCGGAACTTTCTCTTTCCGAACTTCCTCGAAACGCTGCCCCGCTATCAAAAATAAAGTCACAACGTTATTACAGTCATTTAGACACCAAAATCACAATAAACGGAGACGGACCAATTTCGGGGTCAAAATGGAGAAAGTGGAACCCGCGCAGGAAATTCCGAAATTAACCCCAAAAGTGGGTCCTAACCAGTTCCCCCAGCTCATGTCCCAAAATAGGACACAATTCGGGGCTCGGGAACAACACAATATCAACATGCAACTAAAACCCAAATTTTCTCAAAAACTAGAAATGGGACAGCAGTTGAATCAGTGTATTTACCAGAAACTGGAGGTCTATAGTGAAATGTGACAACACCACGATGTTCTCCTCGAAAAACCACACAAGATAGCCTCAAAAATCACTGAAATCGAACCTAGAATGGCTGAGAAAACAAGTCTCAAAATCTTCCAAAATCA
Source organism: Solanum verrucosum (assembly GCF_900185275.1). NCBI lineage: Eukaryota > Viridiplantae > Streptophyta > Magnoliopsida > Solanales > Solanaceae > Solanum > Solanum verrucosum. The sequence continues at coordinate 4,752,694 of NW_026019984.1, forward strand.
AGCTCACAAAAGGGTCGTGGCAGCAGGTGTTTTACGAAAATTACCTCAAACAGGGACCCCAAATCACTATCCGAGCTCACCAACGCGTTGTCCTCGAAAAATCTCACAACTTTGCCTTTTGAATCGCCCAAATCGGTTGAGAGTTGAGAGAGTTATGAGGATTTGAAGTTTGGGAAATGTTGCTCATTTTCTGCATTTATAGCAGATTTTCTGCAATTTTCCAAAACTAAAAACTCCGACGGGGTGCTCCGAACTCGTTCGGAACCCCGTGCACGCAAACGAGATATGCAACCATACCAAATTCGACATTCTGGACCCAAAGGCGCAGTCAAAATTTCCATCAAAGGTCATCTCAATAAAAAGTGGGTCCCACTTCCAAATGCCCTTTTAAGTCAAAAACTACAAAAGAGCTCCGAAAAATATCAAAAATCTCGAGACACAAAAGAAAGGTTAATCTAGACAAAACTTGACATTCTGGAGCTAACCGCGCTGACGGAATTTTCATCTGAGCGCGTTTTCCAAGAATGTTGACCAAAGTCAACTTTAAGCCAAATTTCAAAGGCTAAAACGCGTAATCGCACCGACTCACACTGAAAACCTCGAGAGTCATGCCGACCATGCTACAAGCCTAAAATGACCCTTCCGGAGCTGATGGAATCATCAGAATTGGATTCCGATGTCATCTTCTCAAACTTTTGATCGAAAATGTTCGTTCAAGGTTCATAAGCTCCAAAACACTAAAACTCACACCATAACCAAATGAATGACCAGGTGACCGAACTGTCAGTCCCAGCAAGTCATAAATGACTTGGGGTCGCTACAGGAACGCTCTAAACGACACACAGAATGCAAGACACAAAAATGACCAGGAGGGTCATTACACTCTCGCTTTATACAAACACAAATGCAATATATACATTTGTATTTGTATAAAGTGAGAGTGGCGAGCGAGATCTGGGAGAGGGGAGAGAGGGGAACGAAAATATATGTATATATACAATTTTCTCTAGCTTTATACAAACACAAACACATTTTATACATTTGTGTTTGTATAAAAGTGAGAGAGGCGAGCGAGACTGCCACCAAAACGAGAGTGGCGAGCGAGATTCCACTAGGGAGAGAGGCGAAAATATCATTAATTTGCTATAGGGTACAATTACATCAAACTATGTTTATAGCATTTAATTTGAATTAATAGTTTGCTATTATATACAATTTTCCCATTATTAATTTGCCGAGTATTAATTTAGTGAGGTTTTACTGTACTATGTAATTTTATATATAGAGGTAGGTAGGCGATTGTAGTATCCTTTATTACGTAACTGTCTATTTTATTAACTAATTTACATACACATTATAATTCATATATTTACCTTTTTCATTTCCGTTTTATTTTTTTTGTTTTTTTATTATTAAATATTCTGAAGTCTCTCCAATGCTCAAACCTTTTATATTATACAAAATTTATTGTTGTCTATTTATTAAAAAGATCTAATTTGTTTTTTTTGTGTATTCTTCAAATCTCAAACGCTGCAACAAGTCAACACTATTTCAATATTAATATATAAAATTCAGTGCAACATTATTTCAATGTTATTCTATCAACTTCTTATATTATTGAACCGAATTTTATTATTCTAACAATATTGCATTGTTTACATTCTTACTTCATAAAATTTGTGTACTTTCTACCCTCCCAAGACCTCATTTATAAAATTACACTTAATTTATTATTATTATTATTATTATTATTTAATTTGTATATATAAACAAGAAAGAAAAATTAAAACCACTCTATAAAGTTTGAGTTTATACCCCATTATTATGACATGTTCCTTAATTTATGGACCTTGGTCTACATCGATCGATTCCTTGTGGAAGAACTAGAAAGTAATTCTTTTTTAGACGGAAGCAAAATAGCCGTAAATTCAACGTGAATTATTAGTTTCATCTCTGGACTATTGACAATTTTAAAAACACTTATTTATTTTATTAGTTGAACTTAAATACATCATCAATCTTGTAACATGAGTAAAATATACCCTTAAATGTTCACCAAGTTTAGGAATATTTTTAACACTTCTCTCGTTTTTTATAGGCGTTTGGACATGCAATATGAAATCATGAGATGAAGTCATTGTTTGGACAAGCGATTTTACGCTAATTTCATCTCATTATTTCATATCATGAGATTAAATCTCATATTCTCCAAAAATCATGATTTGGGAATTTCAAATACAAAAATTGATCCACAGATTTATATTTCGTAAAAATAATCTCATGTTTATATCTAATAATAATCATTTATTTCATATGTAAATAAAATTTATAATTTATATCGTTAGTTTTAAACCATTTACATCTTATATAATGATTATTCTCACTAACATATAATTTATTATTACTTCAAATCAATTTCTACTTTATCAGTTATACTCACCAAATTCATTAATTTTTATCAAATTTATGTACCAACCAAATCGAATAACAAATGGCTCAAAGTAACAATGTTAATTCATCTTCTTAGTCATATTAACGAGAAATGCAAGTTCAGCGTGACATAATTGTTCGTACTATATGAGAGGACTATATTAAAAACTAGTACACCACAATTTATATGTGTTTAATTATTTTTTTATTGAATTAAAGTTTGATCAATAAATATTGTTTTTATTAAAAATATCTTTGTAATAGTGTATTATGAAATTTTATAAATTGTGTTTATTTGATAAGATTATATAAAAATTTGAAATAATTTTAATATTTTTACAATATAAAAAGTCTAAATCACTATAAAACTTTAACTTCGTGTCATAATTTTGTATATCCAAACCTTGATATAAAATTTTTGAAGAAAGGGGAGGACATTTCAACAATTTAGAAGCATCCGATTTCGTAGCTTGCAGTTAACAACAATGGCGGAAAATGAAGAAGATGATTACATGGGAGACCTTTCTCACTTTCTTCCTCCAGGAGCTTCTTCTCTTCCCTCTAAAAGGGTCAGTTCCTCTCACCCATACAAACCCTAGATTTTATTTATACATTTATTTTGTGTATTTTGACAAAATTTCCTAAAATCTCAACTATAGTTATTTGAAAGTCGAATACATTAAAATTTTATGATTTTTAATGTATTTTAGTATTCGATAATCATAGCAAAGTTAAAATTTCTGATGACCTTCGTTTTTCTTTTCGATTTCCTCTGTATACATACTGTCGTGTAGGCTTGTACTTTCAACATTCACACACTAATCAGCACTCTCTCTATGCTTGGAATCAATATATTATTATCACTGTTTGATTTTCATTTGTTTCAAAATGTTTACTTGCATATTTTCTTCAAGTGCTGCTAGGATGAAAACTAGTCATCATTTAGGGTGTGTTTGGTACTAAGTTGCTCGGACTCTCCAAAATGTTGCCGCACTTGTGTCGGATCAGACACACATCCGTCGACATTTTTGAAGAGTCCGAACAACATAGGTTCGGTATGAAGGAAGATATTTTTCTAGAAAATGTTTTGTTGGAAAGTAAATGAGTTTCTTACTTATTTTCTAATGTTTGGTAAGTAAGAAAAAAATATTATCTCAAGAGCATTAATATGTAATCTAGCGAAACACTATGTGGGTGAGAGACTAGAGAGTGGGGGTTGGGTGGAGGTTGGTGGTGGTGGTGGAGGTGGGATAGTTAAGGGGTGGGGATTGGATATGTTGGGTGGGTGGAGAGGAGGCAATGAATTTGAGATGTCACTTATGGAGCTTGCTTCCCTACTTTCATTAGAGAAATCATTTTCCTCATATCTAAGGAGCTTGTTTTCACAAAGAAAATGTTTTCCAAAATATTTTGACCAACCAAACATGAAAAAATGGAAAATGAAAAATGTTTTCCTCCATACCAAACACGCTCTAATATTAACTAGCAGATCCTTTGTTTCCATAGATTTTCAATGGCCTGAGTTACTTGTTATAAAAAATTTGGATTGACTGTCAAATTCTAAATTTTAGAGTTTTCTTGTATTTTCTTAGCTTTTCATTGCAAAATCGAGTCTAAATTCAGTGGATAAATTATAAAAATAAGACATTGATGTCAAAATGGATCATATGGTATGAGTTGCTTCTGGCCCTGATCTGTTTGTCTTGGGTTGGCAGGCATCAAATAAGCCTGAAGTTCCGAACAAGAAACGTAAGGTGTTTAACTGGCACGAAAGGAAAAAGCTCAAGAGAGAGCAGAAGCAAATTGAAGAGGACCAAAAAACTCTAGTCAATTTAGAGTCAGCAATTCCTGAGAGCAACATTGGATTCAAAATGTTGAAACAAATGGGTTATACTCCGGGATCAGCATTAGGCAAGGAAGGTTCTGGTAGGTCTGAACCTGTGGGACTGGAAATCCGAAGGGGCCGTGCTGGGATTGGGAAAGAAGATGATAAGGTAGAGAAGATGAGGAAGGAAATGGAGAAGGCTAAGAGGGATAGAAGGACAGAAGAAGAGCTAATGGAAACTTTTGGATCTCACCTGAAGGAGCGATGGAAGGATAAGAGGATTGTCAGCAATTTTCACAAGGCTGATGCAGTACTGGCTCAGTTAGAGAATAGGGAGGTCGTAACGGAGAAAAAGGAAGAAGAGGATGTAGGAAAGGATGAGGAGGAGGAAGAGGAAGAACCGATCACAGAAGAGGTACTTTTTATCATTTTTGTATGATTTTTTAAAGTAAACTGAATGCTATATTGGAACTAACATTTGGTTCACTTTTCCTTTTAACCATTTTGTGCTAAAAACTGAGTTGGCTTAGGTTTGCACGGTAAATAATTATTAATGATCTAGAACGAATTAATATTAATGATTTAGAATTAGAATATTCAGACTAATGATAAATTACGAATACTACCAATATTGGCAAGAAACTACTGAAGAAATAACTTTACTAGGAGATCTAATAAAAGAAAATATATAAATATATCAAAGAACCCAAGATATACAATACATAGAATACATTCTAGAAAATATAAGAGAAATAATTAGACTAATACCCTTAAGGAAAGAATATTATGATAAATGTTTCAATGCCTAACAACATACTCACAAAATTGGTTATGATAAATGTTTCAATGCCTAACAATATACTTACAAAATTGGTATCAGAGCTATGGATATGACTAGTATGGATAGTAAAGAACAACACAAATATGAATTAATCAGGACGATTATAGAGAAACGCTATGAGTTAAAACATAAACAAGAAAGATTTAAATATAACATATACGCAGGAGTATGCCAAAAATCTCTACTAGCTCAAAGAAGAATAATATTTGAAATACAACTACAAATACAACAAATAGAATATAAACTAAAGCACAATCTATAATGAATAAAGAAGAATTTGCTATAGAAGAAAAAACTTATGAAAACCAAGACGAATTAAAAATAAAAATAATATTTTCAAGCTTAGGAAGGAGATATAAAAAAATAGGTGAAAATTTATATCTAATGATAGAGAAAGAAACAGTGAAACTAGAAGATAGTCTAACAGTCATGGTACGAATAACTAAAGAAAATGAAGAAATAGACAGGAAAAAGGAGATAGAAATTATTAAACAACAAGCAAAACTAGAAATACAACAAATAGAAGAAACAAAAAGTGATAAAATAATTGCTCTAGAAAAAGAATTAGCCACACTAAAAGAACTATATGCAACTAAACAGAAAGAAAGAGAACTTGAAACAAAGTTAAAAAATGAAATAGAAAAATTCAAGGAAAAATTACAAATCGAAGAAAAGGAAGAACCAAGTATAAGAATAGATGATAAAAATCATATAAATGAAGACCAAGGTTCAGATATAAGCGAAACATATACAAAGATGTTAGCAAATCTAGAAGATAAAAAATCTACAGAAATAAATACAGGAGATATTAAGGATACAAAAGCAAGTACATCAGGAGTTAAAAACCCCAGAGAAGTAAATCCCAATTATTATACGGTTAATTATGAACAATCTGATAGGTATGATAGTATATGGAATAAAAGATTAAACAGAAAATGGACACCAACTCCAGTTAAATATTTTTTTAGATCTAGACTGCGTAACAGATATAAATAAAACAATTCAATTATGGGTAGGATATATATCAAAACAACTAATAGATAATAAAATAGGAATGACAGAAGTACCAAGATATATAGAAAGGACACTTATAGGAACAGTAAAACTATGGTTACAACATCTAATAGACGAAAGTATAAAAACATTAAAAAATAATAAAAGGATAGATGGTGAAACAACAACCCCAATTGACATATTAAATAAATATGATATAGCTATATGGATGAATTTAGTAGTACGACTACAAAAATAGAAGAACAAAATAAGGAAAAACAGGTAAACAGAAATTTAATGTTAAAATTAGCAATATGTAATATGTGTTATATAGAAGAATATACGTGTGTATTTAGAGAATATTATTATAAAGGACCATATAGTACAGAAGAAGGAAAAGAAATACGAAGGTTATACTTTACAAAATTACCAGAACCCTTTAGCTAAAAAATAATAAAAGACTGGAATGAAGCAAGACTACAAGATACTTTAGGAGCAAGAATAAGATATTTACAAAAATGGTATTCAGAAAAATGTGAAAAATATAGAGAAGAAATAAAAATGGAAAAAACCATAATAAAAAACTTAGCATGTTGTAAAGATAAAATAGCACCCCAATTTGGATGTAATGATAATTATTATAAAAAGAAATATAGGAAACCAGGTAAATATTTAGAAAATATAAAACCCAGTATAAGTACAAAAGATCTCGAAGAAGATACTACATAGAAAATCATAATGACAAAAGACCATTTAGACAAAAGAAAAAAATAACTGAATGTACCTGTTATAATTGTGGAAAACTAGGATATAGCTAAAGATTGTAAATTACCCCAAAATCCTAAGAAAAAACAAATATCCAAAGTAATAATAGATAATGAAGAAGAATATACACAAATAGAATATATAGATTATGAGTTAGAAAGAGATGATAGTATATATGAACTATCCGAAAATGAAAAAAACGAAGAAGAAGATAATTTATATAATAATATAGATGACTGAAAAAGACGTACAGATAATAACCCAAGAGGATCATATAACTGAAGAATCTACGGAACAAAAAGTAATATTTGATATTAATATATTTGAACAAATAAAAGGAAAAGAACTAGACCTAAGTGTAGAAAAAATATTTAGAGTACCAATAATAAAAAATTTATTTAAAAGACAAAAGGAAGAATATTACGTGGTAAGCCAAAAAGAACACATAATAGATTGTAAATATACCAAAGGAAAAGCAAAAATACCAATAATAAATAAAAGAATAATAAACAAAGAAATACAAGAAATCAAAGCTAAAGACCCAATAAAATATGTACACCTAGGAGGAACAGAAATATTAATAAAAGCATGTTTTAGAGAAGGAATAGATACATCAATAGAAATATATCTAGCAGATGACAGAATAGTAGAACCTATAGAAAAAAAGTATAATAAGTGCACTAAAAGGAAATCTAATATACCAAAAATTCAAATTTATAATAAGCGCCAATTATTCAGTAGCAGTAAACGATAGAAACATAGATAAATCCTTAGTATTATATTGGAAGATGTCAGGAATAGAGTTAGCTCCAGGAAGTAAGATATTTACAACAAGATGTAAAAATTTATATGTATTAACAACAAAACATAAAATAACAGCAAAAAATAAGATAAATAGAATAAAAATAGAAAATCCTTTTGAACAAATAGTTACAGTAATAGATAATAATGATTACAGTTACAAAGAAATAGATATAGAAGAAGATTTACAAATAGTAAGTGACAGAATAAGCACATCAAAAAGAATAAAAGGAATAAACTACAGTAATGAAACAACTCAACCTTCAAGAAAATCAATAGAATATCAAATGATAAAAGATATAGAATCATACCATTACTATATAACTGGAATAATGGAACAAAGAAAGTATATTATAATAATAAACACTGGTCAAGAAGAAAATTACATAACAAGAGAGTTAGTAACAGAAGATGAAATAACCTCTAAGGAACGAACGTGCCCAGAATTACCAAAAGAGTTAATAAATTCTGAGGAAACAACAGGAAAAGAAATAATTATTGGAGGAATAGTAATATTAATAAAATTCAAAATTTATCAAGGAGATAACATAATATTAGGAATAAAATGGTTAGAAGAAATGAAACCATATAATTTAGAAAATACACAATTAACCATAACATATAAAAACAAGAAAGTCATAATAAAAAGAACAATATGAAAATATACATACTTGCAAAAATAATAATAGAAAATTACTACAATAGATATTATACCCCTATGTTAGATACATGAGCAGAAGCTAGTATGTGCAAACACAATTGCCTACCAGAAGAAAAATAGAAAAAGCTAAAAACACCCATAGTAGTAACAGGATTCAATAATGAAGGAAGTATGATAACATATAAAGCAAAGAATATAAAATTACAAATATGGGATAAAATATTAACTATAGAAGACATATATAGTTACGAATTCATAAATAAGGATATGCTTTTAGGAATGCCATTCTTAGAAAAAACTGTATCCCCATGTGATAACAAAAACACACTGGTGGTTTACTACACCATGTAAACAAAAGGTAGGAGCAAAAAGAGTAAACAAATAAAATAGGAAAACCACACCATGGATCAAAGAAAGTGAGAAGATTACCCAAAAACTAGAAAATATCAAAGAAATTAACCATAATGTCGAATTAATTGTATTTTCTATAGATAAACTAAAACTAATTCAAGAAAAACTAGAATCACTATATAGTGAAAATCCCTTGAAAGGATGGGAAAAACATGAAACAAAAATAAAAATCGAATTGATTGATGATAATGCCATAATAACCCAAAAATCATTAAAATATAATGATTTAACAGAATTCAAAATGCACATCAAAGAGTTACTAGAAAATAATTATATACAAGAAAATAATAGTAAACAAACAAGTCCAGCATTTATAGTAAATAAGCATAATGAACAAAAAAGAGGAAAGTAGGATGGTTATTGACTATAGAAATCTAAATGCAAAAACAAAAACATATAATTACCCAATACCAAACAAAGTATTAAAAATAAGACAAATCCAAGGATACAATTACTTCAGCAAGTTTGATTGTAAGTCAAGATTTTACCATCTAAAATTAGAAGAAGAATCTAAAAAGTTAACAACTTTCACAGTACCACAAGGATTTTATGAATGGAATGTATTACCTTTTGGATATAAAAATGCACCAGGATGATACCAACATTTTATGGATAATTACTTTAACCAACTAGAAAATTGCATAATATACATAGATGATATATTATTATATTCAAGAACTCAAGATGAACATATAAAATTGCTAGAAAAATTTATACATATCATAACATACTTATGAATAAGTCTAAGTAAGAAAAAGGCAGAAATAATGAAAACACAAATAGAATTTCTAGGAATACAAATAGATAAAAATGGTATAAAAATGCAAACACACATAGTACAAAAGATAATAAATTCTGAAGAACAAATAGATACGAAAAAGAAATTACAATCGTTTCTAGGATTAGTAAATCAAGTGAGAGAATATATACCTAATTTAGCAGAAAACTTAAAACCTTTGCATAAAAAATTAAAGAAAGATGTAGAGTATCATTTTGACAATAAAGACCAAGAACAAATATGAAAAATAAAATTATTATGTAAAAATTTACCTAAATTATGTTTCCCAGATGAAAATAAAGAATTTACATATATAGTAGAATCAGATGCAAGTGAAATAAGCTACGGAGGAGTATTAAAATATAGATATAATAAAGAAAAGGTAGAACATCATTGCAGATATTATTTAGGAACATTTACAAACCCCGAAATAAAATGGGAAATAAATAGAAAAGAATTATATTCAATATATAAATGTTTATTAGCCTTTGAACCATACATCGTATATAACAAATTTATTGTAAGAACAGATAATACGCAGGTAAAATGGTGGATAACAAGAAAGGTACAAGATTCAGTAACAACCAAAGATATACGGAGACTAGTATTAAATATATTAAATTTTACATTTACAATAGAAGTAATATGTACTAACAAGAATGTTATTGCAGATTACATCTCAAGACAAAACTACACAGACTGAAAACGAAAATACTATAGAAGAAATAATCAAAGCTATGAACCTACTTTGCGCAAAAGTAGAAAATATGGACAAAGAGCTACAACAAATAAAAAGTCAGCAGCATGACTATAAAAATGCGGAGCTAAGTCGATCAGAAGACTTAAAAATTCCAGAGCTACAAGGTGACGTTGGAGAAGACAACGTAATTCCAGTTGTCCAGCTAGAATAAAGCCGACAAGATAAAAAGCAAAAACGACAAACAACAAGATAGAAAGCAGAAGACAAGATAAAGTGTGCATTATTGTAAAGTAAAGTAGTGTGCAGTAAAGTAGTGTGCATTATTATGCATTATTAAAGACAAGTGTAAAGTAAGGTATGTAAATAAGTGGACAAGTGTAAAGTAAAATAGTATTAGTAATAGTGATAGAAATAAAGTAAGTAATAGGAGTAGCATCTCTACTTGTATAAATAGAGAGCCATTAGGCACATCTAAGGCAAGACTTTCTCGACGGAAAGCAAGCCTCTTTGTAAACAAAATACTCTCAAATAAATAAATATCAAGTTTTAATCTAAGCTATGGAGCAAAATATACCAGATCTCATAGAAAAACAAGTATATCTATTTATGATTATGCATAGCTAAATCTATTAATTCCTGAATATCATAGCATGATTAAATAAGTTCATACTAGTTATTATATACTAAGATTATTTGAAGCATGTTTTCTAGTTTGTTAACATGAGGAAAAAGGGAAAAACTTCCAGACTATGTCATCCTAAAGTTGAAACCATAGGCAAGGAAGCCGTGAGGGGAGTAAACAGAGTTGAGGCGCTGTTAGGAAGGGAGTACCTTTGAAAGTACAATGTTAATAGTGACAGGAGAACATGGTTGAAAATAATCTAGTTTATAGTAATCTAATATGAATAATATTTATTATGCATATGATATAAGGGAATTATTGATTAAACAGCAGAACATTAATATAACTACTTATTTACACGATGAAATGATATTAGCTTATGAAACACTGGTTTTATATATTCTAAAAAATATAAAAATAATTGAATTAAGAAGAATGATATGGGAAAAAATATTTGACTTAGAAGAATTAGAACTAGTAACTCAAACCTGGTATGAAATAGACGAAATAGATGAAATATATGATCTAGAACGAATTAATATTAATGATTTAGAAGTTAGTGATTAACAATACCAATTGCGTTTCTTGCTAGGACATTGACCTGAATCGCTAATAACTAGGTTAAAAATTTAATATTCGTACTGTGTACATATTACTGATTCTCTAAATTACATATATGTGGTATAGGCCAAAGCTATTGAATTCGGCCGAACTCATAACTTATGTTGTGGCTACACCCCTTGAATCCTCACCTTGGGAACAAATTTTGAGGTTAAGTTAGACCCAAGTCCATTTTTCTTACTTTGGTATTAAAGCCCGATACATGCCCATCTTGTTTTAACTAATGTTGGGTTCCCATGTTATATTGTCCGCACACCAAATGATCAGTCATGGGTGTGCGGGTACATTAAGTGTCTCACATTGTTTTAGGGTACAGACTGTTGTCTTCTTATATGGTCTAGTTATATTAGGTTGAGTTAGGCGGAATGTCATTTGCCTTAATTGTGAAGTTGGCATAAATAATAATCCACAGGTATGCTTCACCCAAAATAATAATCCACAGATATGTTGGCAGTTGGTTCGTCAATACATACCTCTTTTACGAAACCTGACCCCAGGTTTTATGATTCCCTCAAGAATAGCAAGGACAAATGCAACTGTTGAAATTCTCACTGATCTAAAAAAGAAACAAATAGATTACAACCTTATGTGAAGAGACATCCATTAATTTTTGCTTAGATTTGGTCAAGAAAGTCATGAGGGAACTAACATTCCATTCATGTGTAACTTGACCAAAAATTTAGAATCAACAAATTAAGAGATTTTACATTGACTGGAACAGAAAGAGATAACCGACTTACCTAGAAAGTCTTTTATGACTAAATATGCCAAATTCTGTTGTGTCCAGCTGGGCATTCCAAATCTACCTGTTTCACAAAAGATCAAAGCAACCTTGTGAGCTTACTGTTTGCAAGTAGTGTTCCAGAATTTTAGCCTTTCTCAGCAGAGATAATGTCGAAGTGTATCAAAGATATAGTTAAATAAATAAAAGTGTACCTTCTCTTACGACTTAAGTTTTCAGATGAGGTAGTCACACAATTCAACAAATAAAACTAAATAAATTAAAGATAATTAGCAGTCATCTGACTCGCATTAAGACTTCCTCTCCAACTGTTCCATCAATGGTTGAACAACTGGATCGAATAGTTGAACCAACTGTTGCTCTTTGCTCCTATCCCTCAGAAATTTCTGCAGAATTTGTAGTGTATGATTATGACGCCTATTGAGCGTGTGACATATTCATTTGAAAGTTGGAATCTGGGATCCCCATGACTTCAACAAACTATAGCTGATTATTGCACATCCAGATTAAAGTGCAAAATGAAAATGAATATATTATCTACAAAGAAATCAAAATTTTCCAAATCTATTTTATTGTCTCCCTCTCCCTCCCAACATCGATGCGCGTGCACACACAAAAAAATGAATCTAGTATGGGTTATATAGATGTTTTGTATCCATTCTTGTCTTACAAGTCCAGTATTCGTACTTATCATGCTGAGACTTTTTTACACTATCCATTAGTAGACTGTCTTTATTCGGATTTGGGACCAGCTATAGTTTTTTGAAGTCACATACCTCTGGAAGATTTCTGAACATTGTGAGTTTTCAAAAGGTTAGAGCTTGAGCCTTGAGGGATGAAAGGATCACATATATTGGAGAAGTCACAAGAAAAAAACATTCTTCCCACAGTTTCTGGTGTCCAGACCATTTTGATCATTCGAGTATATGGGCAAATTGTGAAGTTCTCCCTACTCCTTTTTGTTCATTAATAAGAGGTTCTCCCTACTCTTCTCTGTCCCAAGAGATTGCATGGAAGAAAAGAAATAAGGGTGCTGAATTTAGGTTTATGGGACATCTCTTGATTTTTTTTTTAAAAAAAGGCATTCTCCATAATCACTGCCCCTCCTTTCCCTATTTATCACTCTGGGCTATCTTAAAAATTGTTATGGTCCTCAACTTGGAGCTTGTTTGCAATGCTATTGTTGATGATGACTACTTTTTTATTTAGCTTGCCGGTTGAAATGCTTGTCCTCTCTGGTTGAACCCGCTACTGATTTTGGGTACTGCTTCACTACTTACAATGCAGGATTTGCTCAATACATTGATGAAGCTGAGAGATGTGTATCATTACTGTCTTTTCTGTGGATGTCAGGTAAGTAGGGGATATCTTAGACAAATTGTACTCTTTGTTTCATTTACGTGTTTAGTTTGACTTGGCATGAAGTTTTAAGACGGTAAAGAAGGCATTTGAATCTTGTGGTCTTAAATCAAAGGTGTGTATAATATATCAAAAATACCTAAGGGAGTGTGATTAAGGGTAAAATGAGAATGTTGGAATAAAAAACATACTACATAAGTACATATAGAAAGAGACATTCTTTTTGAAACGAACTATGAAAGAAAGTAGGACACATATTGAAACAGATGGAGTAGCATGTTATTTTCCTGTATCTAAGTATGGTTGAAAACCCAAATTTAGTCTTGAACTGGTGTGATGAGATTGATATCGAAGATAATAATTGTGTTGTTACCAGAAACGTAGCCCTTTGTCTCCAACCATAAAATGTCTTGATCGTCAGATATGCAAGATAGTTCAGTCAAAAGCTAACACCCCCTTGACTTTGGGGAAATGGTTCGGGATCTGTTGAGTACATTAGGTGGTGAAAATTATGAGTTTAGCAGGTATAAACCCAAGAATACGTACAGAAGAAATGCCTGGCTACTGTAATTATCAATTCTCCATCTAATGGATAAATCTTGGCCTATCTGTTAGAGTTGGAGACCCTGGAATTTCCAGTTTCTACTTAGAGGTATAATGTAAGGGGAGTGGAATTGGGAATAGAGCGAAGGAAAGGTGCCCTACCAGTTCCAAAAAAAAAAAGGCGCCCTGGATCTCTCGATCCAGAACTACTAGGAAGGGAGGGAGAACCTTATCCCATGATTCACTTTAGTCATGGAGGTCAAGCAAGGAAAAATCACTTGAAGAGCTATCAGGGCAGGGAAGGTAGTCAGCTTAGTAATTGGAACATCCATAGGCAAGTGAGCCCTCTAAATCTGAGTCGGGAACAGGCTATTGTGCCAACATTTTTCCTTCTAGAGAAAGGGTCTAATCAACTAAATTGAAAATTCATCTCTTGGCTACTATAATTAATTAATTATTAATTCTCCATCTCATGGATAAATGTCTTTCTACCTGTTCGAGATTGGAGAGAGTACATGTTAAAATTTTGGATTTCCAGTTTCAAGTAGGAGGTATCATGTAAGGGGATGGACAGAAAATAGGGAATAGCAAATACGTTTTCTTGAAGAGAACTCGTCAATCTGTATCTGCAACTTATTGTTAATTTCTTTTTTATTTTTGCAGTATGAATCAACCGAGGCACTGCAGTCTAACTGCCCTGGGATAACCGAGGATGACCACTAGATGCCATTCCCCAGTAGGCCTTAGCAGCAACACCTTGAGAAGGATTTAGAATCCCTCCTGCAACAAATGGATAATTCCAGGGATGATAGGAGCAGAGACTCATCATGCATCTCGGCAGCAAAGCAAGAGCTCAGAATGACCATTCCATTCAGGTGAATGTGGCTTCTCAATAGATTGAAAGTAGAATCCAGTGATAAGATTATATTCATTGCATCTCCCATAACTTCGAATTGCATTTCTTGAGCCACATGAACCTTGATAGTTGTGCTATGGATAGTGGCTGGATATCAAGATTAGTGATTCTTATACTATGTTGATTGAAGTTGTAGTTATTCTTAAATGTGTTAATAGCGTTTGTAATGTTAAGATTGCCATATTCGATTACTCCACAAGGAGTGTACACACCATGAACATTATCTTGTTCATCATTCCTCAGCAGCTGAGAGGGGCTTTTAAAAAGATTAACCAATTCTATTCCATATTGAAAGTATTCGAAGCTTTCTCTGCGTTTGAGTTCCTTACTAGTTCTTTTTCTTTTCTCATCTATACTAAAACTAAAAGATCATTGCTATTCTTAGTATGATCAAGAAGTCTTCCACAACCAGAGATATTCCCAAGGGCCATTTTGCTGTGTATGTTGGGGAGATGCAGAACAAGAGATTTGTGATTCCAATATCATCCTTGAACCGACCTTTATTTCAAGACTTGCTAAGTCAAGTTGAGGAAGAATTTGAGCTTCGATCATCCAATGGGCGGTGTCAAAATTCCCTGGAGTGAGGATGTGTTCATTAATCTTACGTAGGTTCTGAGACTTTTCCTCCACTCTGGATAGTTAGGAAAGACTCGCTATTCAATACGCATTACTAAAAATTTCACTGAATATGTTATTATAAAATTCCTTCTTGCATAGTTACCAAAAGAATCTGATTCTTTCAGGTTATAGGTGGAAACAAATTAATATGTTGCACTTCGAACAAATGGTGCTAAAATGCATGCGAAAATGCTCTATATCATCTCCTAATTTTAGACTAAATTTATAACTTGAGATGTGGATTGCTACTTCAGGCATACATGCTCTAAGGCGGAGCTAAGTGGGGTTTTGTGGGTTTGAACGAACCTAATAGCTTTTTTCTAGAATCTATATTTGTAATAGAAAATTAAATAAATAGATATGTATATTAACTTGTAAACTCTTAACAAAATTGATAGATGGCTCAGTAGTAAGGAAGAGGTCGTGGAAATGCTTTTCCAGCTAGAGTTGTAGATTCAAAAATTTAGAACCCCCGAACTCCTAATCCTGGCTCCGTCTCTGTGCATGCTAAAGTTGTTTCAAAAGTAGGCAAACTTGTAACAAGAGGCTAGAAGCACACAATTTTTGGACTATTGTGTGTTTGAGCTATGTGCTTGTAGTCGAGGGTGATTTTTAGCTCCAAATATGTGGGGCCCACCTTGACTAGAAGCAGACAATAGTTCGTTGATATGCATGCTTCTAGCTAATGGTATATTTAAAAAATTTACTACTTTCTCCATTTCAATTTATTTATCTCACTGCTCTTTTAATTTGTTAACTATTTAAAAATTAGATTAAAAATATTATAAATTACAATAATTAACAATTTAAAATATTTAGTTATGTATTAAAAATTACGTAAAGAGTATTATAAATCAAAATAATTACAACTTAAAATATTTTAAAAACATATAAAAGATTTGGTTGACTCTCAAAATTTTATCAATGTCACATAAATTGGCAAAGAAAGAGTAACCTATATTATTTGAAAATTACGTAAAAGAACTATAAATTACAGTAATTAACAATTTAAAATATTTAAGCCATCTGGGAGCCTAACCCTCTTTCTCTATCCGAGTATGAAGTTCCATAGCTTTCATTAAAGGGAAAATTGTATAAAATATCAAACTATTAATTCAAATTAAATGTTATAGCCATAGTTTATTTTATTTGTAATTCGCAGCAAACATCTCATATTTTTGCCATTTGATTCGGTATACAATTAGCCATTTTCGGTATGCAATTACCCATTCGGTATACAAATGTATAAAATGTGTTTGTGTTTGTATAAAGCGAGAGAAAAGTGTATATATAAATACAAATACATATATTTTTGTCATATACACTTATAATTATACAAATACAGATCTTATTATACAAATTACAATGTATAAATGAATTTATACAAACTGAACAATTTGTATAAAATTGGATGTATCTAGCGAATTATACAAATCAAAAGCTCTATAGCAAACATAAATTTTACTATGAAGCGCAATTATGCAAACTATAACTATAACATGCAAATATATTTTTATGTTTGCTATATGTGAAAGTTGGTCTTCATTAGAAATCATGTAAAAATTTGGTTGACTCTTCAAATTCTATCTATGCCACATAAATTGAGACAACGAGAATAACACATATTATTTAAAACTGAACGTAAAAATATTATAAATCACAATAATTAACAATTTTAAATATTTTTAAAAATATGTGAAAATTTAATTGACACTCCAACTTCCACCTGTATGATATAATTTGACATAAAAAAGGAGTAACATATGACTCCTATATCTAGTTGGCGTATATGTGAGAAAATTTCAGAAATAGCAAAGATAATAGACATAATAAGGCTCTATAGTTATAGTTTCGGTAATTACGCTCAATAGCTTTAGTTCTGTTTGTTATGAAGGCTGCAGTTTGTATATTTGTTTGCTCGTTGGTATATTTCGCTTGCGAATATACAAACACAGTAAGTATATACAATTTCAATACATTGAAGAATTTTTCAGAATTCCATTTGTATATTTCGCTTGTCAATATACAAACATGGTAATTTATTATGAATTTTTGATAAACCGTATACAAATAGCAAGGGTAAAAATATACAAATTCTGGATTTATACAATCAGAAACTAAATTATACAAATTCTGGATTATACAATGAGGAATTGAATTATACGAATTCTGAATTTATACAATCACGAACTGAATTATACAAATTCTGGATTTATACAATCATGGATTGAATTATACAAATTTTCGATTTATACCATCATGAACCGAATCATACAAATTCTGAATTTATATAATTAGAAAACTGAATAGCAAAATTTTGTAAACTATAGTCAAGGATTAAAAAAATAAAATTATAATTATATTACACAATATACCATGTTTGTCATTTCGCGTAATTTTTCCTAAATATGTCAATGTTTGTGTTTGGGCTTTATACATGAGAAACCTCTCCATTATGGGCCAAGTTTTCCGCAATATATATTTGAAGTCCATACACATTCCTCTCAAATCCTAACAATGGAGAATCTCATGGCTACTTACCAAGACGAAGAAGAAGAGGAAATTACCGCCGACCCTGCTCCGTCATCCGCCGTCGAAGCTCCGTCATCTGCCGCCGAAGCTCCGGCGACCCTTGATGAGGTTCTACAGTTAGTTGCAGAAAATGGCAGTGTGGATACTCCAGAACCCGAATCCGATTTACCAAATGCCGACCCGAAAAGCCCCCTGAAATCCACCAAATTGGAAGAAGATAACGACGAAGAAAACGATGATGATGATGAGGAGGAGGAGGAGGAGGAAGAAGAAGAAGCAGAAGAGCCACCAGCGAAGAAGCAGAAGCCGCTATCCAGTTTAACCCTAACATCACCAAAAATAGAAGAAGTAGAAGAAGAGGAAGAGGAGAAACAAGGTGATTTGACTAAATTACCCTTGTCAACACCTACAACAGCTAAGGGAATGGCGTCGTCTAGTAGCAAGAAGGCAAAGTCCAAATCGAAGAAGAAAAACAACAATAACAATCTTTGGACGAAATCAAGTTCGAGAAAAGGGAAGAAGAAGAACAAGAACAACACTAGCAACCAAAAAAGCAATGGAAAGAAAAATGGAGTCGTTCCAGAACAGGAAGCAGAAGACAAAGTTTACATTATACCAATTCCAAGGTTTCCAGACAAAAATGATGATAGCCCAGATGTAAAAATCTGTCTTTCAAAGGTTTACAAAGCAGAAAAAGTTGATGTAAGTGAGGATAGATTAACTGCAGGAAGTACAAAAGGTTACAGGATGGTGAGAGCAACAAGAGGGGTATTAGAAGGAGCATGGTATTTCGAGATTAAGGTAGTGAAGTTAGGTGACACAGGGCATACACGACTTGGGTGGTCAACAGATAAAGGGGATTTGCAAGCACCTGTTGGATATGATGGGAATAGTTTTGGGTATAGAGATTTTGATGGTAGCAAGATTCATAAAGCATTAAGGGAGAAATATGGGGAAGAAGGATATGGAGAAGGTGATGTTATTGGCTTGTATATCAATTTGCCTGAAGGTGCTCAATATGCCCCAAAACCGCCTCGGCTTGTTTGGTATAAGGGACAGAGATATATGTGTGCAGCTGATCCTAAAGAAGATCCTCCTAAAATAATTCCTGGTATGTCACTGACAACTAGGTCAATTGCTGCACTTTATTCAAATTTTCTTGCTGTTGTTTATACAAAGATTCATTTTTTATGCTTAGTGCTACTTGAAATGATCTTTAAAAACTTGAAGACGATCGAAATTAGAGTAATTTAGATAACATAGGTATACATGAGGATCTGATGCTTTGATATTAATAGATTGCTGTTGTTTTAAAAGCTGATTGCTAATGAGTAAGAAAAGTTGACGTGTTTTGGAAATGGTTTAGTTTTATGCAGGTCGCTGCCAGAACTAATGCCGAAGAAAACAAAACTATTAAATAATGTATATATAACAATATTGACATATAAACATATTTGCACGTAAGAAATAATCACATATTACACCTATTTTACACTATAACGAAGACAAAATCTGAACATACTTCTAATAATTCTGAAGAACGATAACCAAGTCAGACACAGCATGAAATCTGAGCAACTTTGAATATTGTAATTAAGTCTCACACAGTCCTGACATTAAAAACTATGCAAAGAAAGATTGAGCATTACCTTTTTTGTGAATATTATTTCGCAACAAGAAAGCTTCTACAATAAACTGATTCGCAAAGTTAACAACAACTAAGTTTCAGGTCCAATAACTCGAAATCGCGAACAAGACCTTGAGTTAATTCTCAAACAAACCTTTTTCCAGAACTCCTATCGCTCTCTATATTTTGTCCTCTCCAGGTGTTCTCTCGTTTTTTTTTCGTCCCTCTCTTTCATGCCTTTGTTTTTTGTATTCTATCTATCTCTAATCTCCCCTTTTTTTTCCTTTGTATTATTTCGTTGTGTGTGAGTTGTGGGTTATTTTTTTAAATATTGCAAGTTGTGTGTGTTATATAATGTGTGTGTAGGGAGTAGTGGAGAAGATCATGTGAGGGACTGGGGAATTGGATGTGCAGGTGAGAGAAATGGGAGTTTGGTTAGGTTAGTGTACTATGTCCTTTGTATATATGTGTGTGACCATCTCAATGAGTAATCTCCTTTAGTGCAATATTCAAACTCTGTTTCACTTCATATTCTCGATACCAAAATGCTGAGTAGCACGATTGACTTTCGAAAATATTTCTGTAAAGGTATCTCTTGGGAAATCATTTTTGAAAAAGTTAGTAACCCTGTTTACTTGTGTATGGTGATTCTTTTTCTTGTATTCTCAAATTGTCATGTTCATTAAGCTGTGTACAAAATCTTGCATTTTCTCTGAGCAGGGAGTGAGATATCTTTCTTCAAAAATGGAGTTTGTCAAGGTGTTGCTTTCAAAGATCTTTATGGTGGTCGTTACTATCCTGCCGCTTCAATGTATACACTTCCTGACCAACCTAATTGCACTGTGAAGTTCAACTTCGGCCCGGACTTTGAATGCTTTCCTGAAGATTTTGCTGGGCGCTCTGTTCCAAAACCAATGGTTGAAGTTCCTTATCATGGATTTGATGGAAGAGTTGAGAATGGTGTGTCCAATGAGCAAAAGAGTTAGCTATTTGTCTTTTACCATGTTGACCAATACATAGAATACCCATTGCTTGACTCAGATTTTCAGTGTAATTTGCTGATTTACTGACTTAGGCTGTTATGTGACGGTCAAACCTTGTAAAAGATTCTTCCTAAAAATTGAAAAACATTGAATTTATTTATTCAATTTTGCCAGCTTCAGCTATTATCATTGCGGCTGAATCCATCTCTTTTATTCTAAAGCAAGATTATGTTTGTCCATAGAGAAAAAAAGTAGTTGATGTTTTTTTTTTGTTTTGTTTTGCTTGCAAGTTTTAATTAAAGGTGGTTTAGGAAGAGAAAAACAACTAACTTAACTAGCAGTTGCATCTTCCTAACTCCATCTTGTCTAACGGCTGGTTCTGATATGAGATGGATGGTTCTATGTTGGTAGATTGAATATGATGCAAGCTATCTTGGCAGATTGAACATGATTTAACTTTCTGATTACAGGTAATTCATGGCATTCAACTAGGATGTGCCCCATGCTCAAAGTGGTAAACGAACATGTAAATAAAATTGGAGAAGCTGCTGAAATGGTTAGCTAAGCTTGAGCTATGCACTCAGGTTGGTTATGTTCCAGCTTTTTGTAAATAGAATGTAAGAGTACTACTTGGTGTGGTATCCTAGTTGTTCCAACTTTTGTAAGTGGTAAACTACTGAGTGCTGGAGAATGGGTTGATCACAGTCATTTGGGTAGCCTGCTGTACAGTTTTGCTTTGTTGTTGACTTGTTGTAGTTGGTTGTGACCCTGATTTTAGTCTTTATTAGCTGTTCTCTGCTAGAGAAATGTGCTCTCTGATGAAAAGTTTTCAGTTGATGAATTTAGTGGTTACTGCTGTGATCTGTTGCTTGACCCTCATGTCCGATCATATTAATTGTGCTCCTTTTGTTTTGAGTTAGGAAGCACTAACATAGTTGGGTATGGTTCATGTGGATTTATTTGTTATTGTTGTAATCGTTGATGCACAAACACGTGGTTGCCACAGTTTGATAGTTGTGGTATTTAAGGGGGCACACCGTATGGATAGTTTTGACTTTTGAGGCTACATAAAGAAATTTAAAAGAGAAGTGCAAATAAAGGTATGGTATACACTACTAAAAATCTGCTAAAAAACGATGGACAAAAAAGCGACGAACGGCGTCGCTCCAAAAAGCGACTCCATTTGCCACACTGTCCGTCGCTTTTTAATAAAAATAATTATTAATTATTTTATAAAAAGCGACGGACGACATCTTTATGTCCGTCGCTTTTAGTCAAAATAGGTCGGTCAACTATTTTAATAAAGCGACGGACAATGTTTCTTTGTCCGTCGCTTTTTAGTCAAAATGTTGGTCAACTTTTTAAATGAAAAGCAACGGACGGGGAGACGCTGTCCGTCGCTTTTCATTAAATATCTGAAATAGCAGACACGTTTTTTCCCATTTTCCCTCTCTTCCTTCTCTCTAAAGATTCCGCCTCCGTCGCTTGCCATCGCCGTTGCTGCCAACGCCGTTGCCGGAATCACTGCTGCCGTCGTTGCTTCCTCTCTCCATTGTCTCTTTCTCCATTAATTTAAGGTTAGAGTTTTATCAAATTAGTTTCAAATTTTTACAATTTTAGTTATATTTGATTATATTAATTAGTTTATTGGATTTGTGTTTTATTTAATGATTGATTGTGTTTGATAGTGTATTGAATTAGTTTTTTATTGATTGTTAGTTAGTAAGTGAATGATTTAGGGTTTTTGATTTTAACTTTTTATTAATTGTTATAAGTTTGATTGATTGTTAGTTAGTTAGTGAATGATTTAGGGTTTTTGATTTTAGTTAGGATAGATTGATTGTTATAAGTTAGTGGAGTGTTAATCTAGATGAATTGAAATTTGATGAATTGAAGTTAGATTTAGAACTTGATTTTGAAATTTGAATATAACTAATTAATTTTTGAGTTAGAATTTTATGTATAACTAATTTTAGAAATTGGATATATACGATGAATTTAATTAGAACTTGATGTTGTTGAACTTAATTAGAACTTGAATATAATAACTAACTAATTTTTGGATTTGAAGTTTTTTTTTTTTTTTGAAACTTTGATATGAACTTGAACATTGAACTTAGAACTTAATAACTAATTCTTGATGACCTCAATTAATTTGAATTTAATAATTGAACTTTGAACTCAATTAACTTTGTGATAATTTTTGTGTGTCCATCGAGTGTTTGTTTAGCACAAGTACCAACACTAGTTGATCTTATTGATGACAAAATTGATTTTCTTGCAAGATCGATTTGTGTCCATCTAGTGTTGATATTAAACTTTAATTTAGGAATAATGTGTTTGTTTAGAATAAGTACCAACACTAGTTGATCCTATTGATGACAAAATTGATTTTCTTGCAAGATCGATTTGTGTCCATCTAGTGTTGATATTAAACTTTAATTTAGGAATAATGTGTTTGTTTAGAATAAGTACCAACACTAGTTGATCATATTGATGACAAAATTGATTTTCTTGCAAGATCGATTTATGTCCATCTAGTGTTGACACTTGGCTTTAAATTTAGAAATAATATATTTGTTAAGCATAAGTACCAACACTAGTTGATCCTATTGATGACAAAATTGATTTTCTTGCAAAATCGATATGTGTTCATCTAGTGTTGACACTTAGCTTTAAAAAATTGTTAAGTCGTTAAAGTTAAAAAGTTGTTAAGTTGTTTAAATAAGTTAAATTAAATAATGTGGTTTTGTTGATGCATTTAGTTGTTAAAATTAAGTCAAAACTAAACTAGTTCAAGTTAAAAAGTTGTTAAGTTGTTTAAATAAGTTCAAATAAATAATGTGGTTTAGTTGGTGAATTTAGTTGTTGGAATTAAGTCAAAACTAAACTAGTTAAAGTTGTTAAGTTGTGTAAATAAGTTCAAATAAATAATGTGGTTTAGTTGGTGGATTTAACTGTTGGAATTAAGTCAAAACTAAACTAGTTAAAGTTTTTAAGTTGTTTAAATAAGTTAAATTAAATAATGTGATTTTGTTGATGGATTTAGTTGTTGGAATTAAGTCAAAATTAAACTAGTTAAAGTTTAAAAGTTGTCAAGTTGTTTAAATAAGTTAAATTAAATAATGTAGTTTTGTTGATGGATTTAGTTGTTGGAATTAAGTCAAAACTAAACTAGTTCAAGTTAAAAAGTTGTTAAGTTGTTTAAATAAGTTCAAATAAATAATGTGGTTTAGTTGTTGAATTTAATTGTTGGAATTAAGTCAAAACTAAACTAGTTAAAGTTGTTAAGTTGTGTAAATAAGTTCAAATAAATAATGTGGTTTAGTTGTTGTATTAAGTCAAAACTAAACTAGTTAAAGTTGTTTAAGTAAGTTATATTAAATAATGTGATTTAGTTGGTGAATTTAGTTGTTGGAATTAAGTCAATACTAAACTAGTTAAAGTTAAAAAGTTGTTAAATTATTTAAATAAATTAAAATAAATAATGTGGTTTAGTTGGTGGATTTAGTTGTTGGAATTATATCAAAACTAAACTAGGTCAAGTTGTTAAGTTGTTTAAATAAGTTAAATTAAATAATGTGGTTTTGTTAATGAATTTAGTTGTTGAAATTAAGTCAAAACTAAACTAGGTCAAATTAAAAAGTTGTTAAGTTGTATAAATAAGTTCAAATAAATAATGTGGTTTAATTGGTAGATTTAGTTGTTGAAATTAAGTCAAAACTAAACTAGTTAAAGTTGTTAAGTTGTGTATATAAGTTCAAATAAATAATGTGGTTTAGTTGTTGTATTAAGTCAAAACTAAACTAGTTAAAGTTGTTTAAATAAGTTAAAATAAATAATGTGATTTAATTGGTGGATTTAGTTGTTGGAATTAAGTCAATACTAAACTAGTAAAGTTAAAAAGTTAAGTTGTTTAAATAAATTAAAATAAATAATGTGGTTTAGTTGGTAGATTTAGTTGTTGGAATTAAGTCAAAACTAATTGAATATCTATATTTTTGTAGATGGATCATCATTTGTGGATGTATAATATGCATTATGAAACTGGTGCTGGTTTGAAATCTGAGTTTATTGACCGTGTTAGAGATTTTATTGAACATACAATAATAATTGACATTTTCAAGAATAATGGATTGGTTAGGTGTCCTTGTAGTGTATGTAAGTGCTTAAAATTTTATAAACCAGATACAACTATAGTTTGTTTGTACCGTAATGGATTTACGACTAGATATTTTGTTTGTATTGATTATAGAGAAATAGATGAATTGATTGGTATGTTTTTATAATTCGATGCATGTGGATGAATATAATATGATTGCATCACATGGTCAAATTAGGGTTGAACAGGATAGGGTTCATGAAATGATAAACACACATAAATAACAAACTTAAAA
This sequence comes from Solanum verrucosum, assembly GCF_900185275.1. Taxonomy (NCBI): domain Eukaryota; kingdom Viridiplantae; phylum Streptophyta; class Magnoliopsida; order Solanales; family Solanaceae; genus Solanum; species Solanum verrucosum. The sequence goes on from NW_026019984.1 coordinate 4,777,859, forward strand.
TTCAATTCTACACTATTCAACTCAATCAAACACAAAATTATAAACAATCTAAACAAAACATAAATAACAAACTTAAAATAACATTCAAAAGTATCTAGATCACAAATTAAGACTTATAAAGTCTTTCAAAATTTTAAAAAGTTCATAAATGTTCTGAGATCTAAACTAGGGAGTGAGATCTACATAATCATCCTCATCACTCTCATCGTCGGTGTCATCGGGAGCCGAAGTAGTAGGTCGACGAGCGAGGTTCATCACTTGTTCTTTGGTTTGCTGAACAGTCTCACTCATGCTTTCTTGTTCAGCTGCTCTTCTACGCTCCGACTTTGCCAGTGCCGCTGTAAGTTTAGCTATTTGAGTCGACATAGCAGCAATTTGAACACCGTTAAGTGCCTCGGCTTGACGTGACGATCCAATACCTTCTAAGCTTGAATGAAGTCGTCTTACATCGTTTCAAGAGCCTAAATCATAGACTCTACCCTTGTGTGTCCCACCTACCACTTTTTCTTTCCAAATCTGGGTGGAAAGTTCAGGTGTCAATTGGACCGAACTCTCTAGATTCTCAGTGACGTACTGATGAAACTCATTCTGCATATTAAATATAAAAATTGATATCAATATATATACATGTCATAAATAGATTCACTATTAATATATATTATTCATATTAAATAACTTACAAAAGTTCGTTCGGCCTTTTCCTCCACCCACACATCCGGATCCGACTCATTTTCTTTCTTCCTGACATGAGTCTTCTTGAAAACCTTCGGTTAAAAACTGAAATTTATAACGATATATATGAATCAACTAATTATTTATTTTAAAGTTTGAATTAGAACTTACCATCTCTGGTGCAATTGTTCCAACGGTCTTTGCACCTTCGGTGTGCAATGAGCCACCCTTAAGACTGCCTCTAGCCTTTTTGGCTTGTTCTGATATTGCCTTAAACTTGTTTGTGTATCAATACTGACCCAATTCATCAAAAACATGAGGCAACATCCAATCCGGACGTTCACTAGTATCTCGAACTTTCTTTAGCCAGCTAGATAGTCTGGCGGATGCCTTCCTCTCAAATGTGGTCCCAATGATCAAATTGTACCTCGACTCCCAAGTACACATAGTCTGAAAAAATAAATTGAATAACGTTAATTAGACCGATAGTAAATAAAAGTAAAGTAATACTAAACTTAACTAAAAAATATATACCTTAAACTTATTAAACATCGTCTGGCGTATACTGTTTGGAATCTCGCTCCAAGAGTGATAAGCCTGTGTATAGAGTCTTCTAACACAGTCTTTTAAAGCTCGGGCAACATCCTTTGCAGGATGCCACCTGCAAAACACATAATAAATATGTTAGATCATGAATAATATATTAAGTATAAGAAATAAATAAAATAAACTAACAAATAGATAACAAAACAAACTTACAATGATCCATCGGGCTCAATCATGACTCTACCAAGTCTGTCTTTCTGTCCAGGAGTTGGAGCAGGCATCTCATCATCTGGTGTAGCACTAGGTGTAGCTGGATGAGGGTGATACATCATGATGCATAAAACGCCGAGTCAATGGTGGCGTATCGGCCATAGCATCTGATTGCTCGCTACTAGAATCTCCAATCCTCATGGCAGATAATTGAGGAGATGTACCTGTGGGAGATGGAGTACCTGCCGATAAGGGTCGTGCTCGACGAATAGCCTGTAAAGGTAGGTCCTTGTAGCGTCGTGAAGTCAATGCCTGTGAAGTAGAGGAAGCACCGACTGATCGACGGTAATTAGGATAATATTGTCGAGGATCCGCCGTACCAAACGGAACAACAAATAAATGAGTATCAAGGCTGATGCACTCTGGCGCAGAAGCAATAGATCCTGCAAAATCCTCAGGATCTATGGGTCTCCTAGACTTCTTTTAAGCCTGTTTAGTCTGGCTAACTCCAAGATGCTCGCGATGTCTATCACCGTCACCGCCTGATGACATTTGTATGCAAATTTACATGTATAATATATATAAAAGTCATAAATTAAATAAAATTAGCAAAATACACTAACTTACATAAATATACTAGTTAGCTTTCATTCTACACTATTCCTCCTCGCTTGTTTCAATTCCATCATTCTCCCATTCTTCCTCCTCAATTGTTTCATTTTCATTATCGTCCCATTTTTCGTCATCAAATGATTCATTTTCCTCATTCTCGGATATTTCTTCCTCAACATTCAGTATCTCATCATCAGATACTTCTTCTAATATGTGTTGAGGATGTTGTAGTGTGGTTTCCAATTCAACATCAACTTGTTGTTGAACAATTGCAACATCATTTTGATACGCCACATCTAAGACATTGTCAATTTCAATTCTTCTCACATGCTTACTTTTTATAACAACCCACCAATCAACTTTGTCTTTACGCAATGGATATGGAGCGTAATACATTTGTTTAGCATTTTGTGCAATGATAAAAGAATCATAACTTTTGTATTTCCTGGTGTGCTTAACTTCAATTATATTATGTTGATGGTCCACCTTTGTGCCTCTATGTGATGGGTCAAACCACTCACACCGAAACAATACAATCTTCTTCTTAGGCCAACCTGAATACCTCACTTCAATAATCTCATGAATGACACCATAATATTCAATAGTTTGGCCAGTACCATCAACATCACCTTGTTTGTAGACACCGCTATTATTTGTTTTCTTGTTCCTAGAAACTTCTTCAGTTTGAAACTTAAAATCATTGACACAATACTTATTCTTTGTTAGTACTTGAGATTCAGGTCCAAGTGCTACTTCTTTCACTAATTGCAAATGTTGGACACTTGAGTATTCTTCGTAAACCTACGTGATTGTTATTTCAAGTAATATAATTTAGTATAACATGAATATATTATATATTACTCCCTTTGTCTCAATTTATGTGACACATTTCGCTCTTCGAGAGTCAAACAATTTAAGTTTGACCAAGAATTTACTCATGGAATCTTCAAATTATTTAAAATGAAATTTATATATTTGTATACTACATAAAAAGTACTATAAGCCCCAATAATTGATAATTCAAAATATTTAAAAGATATATGAAAAATTTACGATCAAAGATAGACTTGTTTGAATCTCGAAATCTGAAATGTGTCACATAAATTGGGACAGAGAGAGTAAATACTTAGTGATTGCACACTTACATAGTTCCTCAACCAGTTGGAAAATTCTGTATAGATGGCTTCATTACCCCATGTGTTTACGAACAAGCTGATCATTTTACATTCAAGTATTTCGTTAGTTAATGAACACTTATTAGTATGTAATTTGATAACATATTTTTAACACTTACTTCACATATGGTTGAATCTCTGGACAATTAAGCAAAATATGTGTCATAGCTGATTGCATTTTCATATCAATGAATCCTCGCTTTCCATGCTTTTTAGATCCTCGACCATTTTGATTAAAAATTGATATCGGTGGAAATAAAGGATCAGTATCGCCTTCACCATTGCGATTGGGCCTGTTTCTCCTACATGACACATCATCACCAAAGTAAAAAGAATAAAAATCACCAGTTTCTCTCCCAATATGACCTTGAACAACTGATCCTTCGATCCTTCCCCTTTGCTTAATCGTTTGCTTGGAACTGTCAATTTTTCTGCATGTATATATGTATACATATCTTAATAAAAGACTTGATGAATATAAATAACTTAGTGAATGTTTCAAATGGATACCTCTTAAATTTGTTTGAACCGGACCTCCGAGGTGGGCCTCTTGTACAAGGTGAATTGGAAGATGCTCCATCACATCAAAGAAACCACATGGAAATATCTTCTCCAACTTAGTAGTAGTAACAAGAATATTTTCCTCCATCCTGTCTAAACTACTTTCCAGAATACAAATCTTTAAAAAAAAGACTTATCTTTGTGATTGGTTTTCATATCCTTTCGAGTAGATGGCTAAAAGCGATAGGAATTAAAGTTTCCATGAACACATGACAATCATGACTTTTCATACCTATCAATTTTCCTTCATTCATAGCTGCCCGCTTTCCTAAATTCGAAGCATAGCCTCCGGCATCCTCAAATTTTTAACCCACTCAATAATTTCACGTTTCTCATCCAACGTGAATGAAAAGATGGCGTTGGGCTTAACTATTTTACCATTCGGTAATTCCTACAACCATAACTCTTTTCTCCTATAATATTCCTTTATGTCCATTCTAGCTTTTAGATTGTCTTTTGCCTTACCCTTAACGTCCATTGTCAAAATAATTTTTTTCAATGTACATCACATAAAGATTATGTCGTAGCAGATTGTCCTTCCAATACGGCAACTCCCAAAATATGCTTTGTTTTGTCCAATTATGTTCAACACCATATCCAGGAAGTCTAGAAGGTGAAACTTCTGTAACTTTAGGTAATTGAGAAACTCTCTCCCAAATTTAATGCCCTGTGAGTAATGGAGGTAGGGTGTCACTTTCAACCTTATTTTTCCTAAATGCATTTTTCATCTTTCTAAATTCATGGTCCATTGGCAAGAATCGGCGATGCCAATCAAACCATGTATTTTTTCTGCCATGCTTTAAAGTGAATGCCTTACTATTTTCCAGCCAATACGGACATGCTAGCTTTCCAGTTGTCAGACAACATCCCGTATGCAGAAAAATCATTAATAGTCCACATTAAAGTAGCACGCATAACGAAATTTTGCTTAGTTGATATATTTTAAGTCAAAAAGCCTTCAAACCACAATTGTTTGAGCTCATCTATCAATGGTTGTAGATAGACATCAATCAAACTTTTTGGATTACGGAGACCTGGAATAACATAACTTAGAAAGATGTAGGGACTAGTCATGCACATTTCAGGAGGAAGATTATATGGAGTAAGAAATATCGGCCAACATGAATAAGGAGAAGCAGAATTATAGAATGGTGTGAAGCCATCTGCACACAACCCCAATCTAACATTTCTTGGTTCACTAGCAAAATCAGGATATACATTATCAAAATGCTTCCATGCTTCACCATCAGATGGATGAGACAAGACACTCGGCAGCCTTCTATATTCACGATGCCATCTCATATGTGGGACAAACCTCATCGATACATACAACCTCTTTAACCTAGGAATGAGAGGTAGATAATGCATCGCCTTAACTTGACCATCTTTCCAGTCTGAGTCCTTTTATAACGAGCATGTCCACAAAACTTACAATTTTCTAATTCACTATCAGTCTTGTGAAACAACATGCAACCATTAACACAACAATGAATTCTATCATACAACAATCCTAACTTGGAAACCAAACGCTTTGCCTGATAAAAGTTTTTAGGTATGTTAAATTTCGGATTAACTAGTTCACCCAAAAGATCAACCATTGAGTCCATGGCCGTATTAGAAACATTCCAATCTGATTTATTATTCATTAATCTAACCGCAACTGACAAGGCAGAATGCAGACTCCCTTCACATAATGGACGACTAGACTCATCTAATTGATCATAGAAGCGTCTTGCTTCTTCATTAGGAGCTTCATCAAAATATTGTTCCGGTTCCATCCCACCTTGAACCCCGAAAGCATCATTGATCATTTCATGAACCCTATCATGTTCAACCCTAATTTGACCATGTGATGCAATCATATTATATTCATCCACATGCATCGAATTATAAAACATACCATTCAATCTATCTATTTCTCTATGATCAATCCATACAAAATATCTAGGCTTAAATCCATTACGGTACAAATGAACCATAGTTGTATCTGGTTTATAAATTTTTAAGCACTTATATGCACTACAAGGACACCTAACCAATCCATTATTCTTAAAAATGTCAGGTGTCATTGTATGTTCAATAAACTCAGGTTTCAAATCAGCACCAGTTTCATAATGCATATTATACATCCACAAACTATGATCTATCTACAAAAATATTGATATTCAATTAGTTTTGACTTAATTCCAACAACTAAATCCACCAACTAAATCACATTATTTATTTTAACTTATTTAAACAACTTTTTAACTTTAACTAATTTAGTATTGACTTAATTCTAATAACTAAATCTACCAACTAAATCACATTATTTATTTTACATATTTGAACAATTTTAACTAGTTTAGTTTTGACTTAATTTCAACAGCTAAATCCACCAACTAAACCACATTATTTATTTGAACTTATTTACACAACTTTAACTAGTTTAGGTTTTGACTTAATTTCAACAACTAAACCACATTATTTATTTAAACAACTTGAACTAGTTTAGTTTTGACTTAATTGCAACAACTAAATGCATCAACAAAACCACATTATTTAATTTAACTTATTTAAACTACTTTTTAACTTTAATTAGTTTAGTTTTGATTTAATTTCAACAACTAAATTCATCAACAAAATCACATTATTTAATTTAACTTATTCAAACAATTTAACAACTTTAACTAGTTTAGTTTTGACTTAATTGCAACAACTAAATCCACAAACTAAACCACATTATTTATTTGAACTTATTTACACAATTTAACAGCTTTAACTAGTTTAATTTTGACTTAATTTCAACAACTAAATTCACCAACTAAGCCACATTATTTATTTGAACTTATTTAAACAACTTAACAACTTTTTAATTTGAACTAGTTTAGTTTTGACTTAATTCCAACAACTAAATCCATCAACAAAATCACATTATATAATTTAACTTTAACAACTTTTTAAAACTAAGTGTCAACACTAGATGAACATAAATTGATCTTGCAAGAAAATCAATTTTGTCATCAATAAGATCAACTAGTGTTGGTACTTATGCTTAACAAATATATTATTTCTAAATTAACTGCTAAGTGTCAACACTAGATGGACACAAATCGATCTTGCAAGAAAATCAATTTTGTCATCAATAGGATCAACTAGTGTTGGTACTTATGCTAAACAAGCACATTATTCCTAAATTAAAGCTTAATATCAATACTAGATAGACACAAATTGATCTTGCAAGAAAATCAATTTTTTCATCAATAGGATCAACTAGTGTTGGTACTTATGCTAAACAAATACATTATTTCTCTTAATATCAACACTAGATGGATACAAATTGATCTTGTAAGAAAATCAATTTTGTCATCAATAAGATCAACTAGTGTTGGTACTTATGCTTAACAAACACTCGATGGACACAAAAAAAATGATCACAAAGTTAATTGAGTTCAAAGTTCAATTATTAAGATCAAATTAATTGAGGCCATCAAAAATTAGTTATTAAGTTCAATGTTAAAGTTCTAAATTCAAGTTCATATCAAAGTTCTAAAATTAGTTAAACATAAACTTCAAATCCAAAAATTAGCTAGTTATTATATTATATTTAAGTTCAATAACTATATTCAAGTTCTAATTAAGTTCAACAACTTCAAGTTCTAATTAAATTAATCGTATATATCCAATTTCTAAAATTAGTTATATATAAAATTCTAATTCAAGAATTAATTAGTTATATTCAAATTTCAAAATCAAGTTCTAAATCTAACTTTAATTCATCTAGATTAACACTCCACTAACTTATAACAATCAATCTATCTTGACTAAAATAAAAAACCCTAAATCATTCACTAACTAACAATCAATCAAACTTATAACAATCAATAAAAAATAAATTCAATACTAATTAACAAAATCAAAAATCCTAAATCATTCACTTACTAACTAACAATCAATAAAAAAATAATTCAATACACTATCAAACACAATCAATCATTCAATAAAACACAAATCCAATAAACTAATTAACATAATCAAATATTGAAAAAATTTAAAACTAATTTGATAAAACCCTAACCTTAAATTAATGGAGAAAGAGACAATGGAGAGAGGAAGTAGTGACGGCAACAGTGATTCCGGCAGCGGTGTTGACAGCAGCGGCGGTGGCAAGCAACGGCGACTGCATGTGACGGAGGCGGCAGCGGAATCTTTACAGAGAAAGAAGAGAGAAGGAAGAGAGGGAAAATGGAGAAAAATGTGTCTGCTATTTCAGATATTTAATGAAAAGCAACGGACAATGTCTCCCCATCCGTCGCTTTTCATTTAAAAAGTTGACCAACATTTTGACCAAAAGTGACGGACAAAGAGACATTATCCGTCGCTTTTTTAAAATAGTTGACAGACCTATTTTGACTAAAAGTGACGGACATAAAGATGCCGTCCGTCGCTATAATAAAAAGAATATTTAATAAAATAAAATAAATATAAAGCGACGGACAACGTCGTTAATATTTTAATTAATATATAATTATTAATTTTATATATATTTGACGCAAAAATCCGCGGAAAAAAGCGTCTGACTAAGATATGTCGTCCGTCGCTTTTTGTAAAATAATTTAAAAAATAATTATTTTTATTAAAAAGCGACGGACAATGTGGCAAATGGCGTTGCTTTTTGGAGCAACGCCGTCCGTCGTTTTTTAGTAGCGTCTACTTAATGAAAAGAAGTTAGAATAGGGCTGTTCTCTAGAATATAATGTTGATGAACTCTAGATATGCTATTACGCAATAATTGGATGTAGTTCTCATTCAAATTTATATGCTACACTAAATTTTGTGATTAGTTCGTAGATTGAAGTAGAACGTGCTTTTGCATTTTCTTGTTTGTGATTTGTGGATGCTTCTTGGAAAATGGTTTCATAATTCTTGCTGTAGTATTTATCGCCCTATCAGTGTAGGAAGGCCAATCGAGCGGAGCTCTTTCCTTTTTTTCTTCTTTGTTTGTACCTTGAAGTGAAATCGTATTGGGTGTTAGTAAGAGAGGTTGTTGAACTATTATGATCTATAGATTTCCCATCCAAGTAATGTTGAACTTTTATTCCTTATCTATACTATAATTTCGAGCCTCTTGATTTCTCATCCATGAAGACTGAGTTGGACTCATTGAAGAAAGCACTTGAGGAGAAGACCAATGAGTGACCGCTATAGTCACAGACTTAACTTATCTTATTGAGCCTCTCTTCTATAGTTTGTTTCTATCCTAAATTATTCAACAACTTGAATATTGTAGCTCTTTTGTTCTTGGCTACCAGACAAGGAGGTAGCAGAGATAATAGGCTGGTGGCTCTAAATAACACCAATCAGAAAAATACATGTAAGCCAAAAAAAATGAAGAGGCGTGTAAAATAAAGATAAGATTTTCTACAAGAACAAAAAAAATAAATAGAGAGCAAAAAGAGGTAGGTGGAAGGAAGAGAGGGTGGGGGCCAAGCAATGGTCTAACTTGAGGAGGTAGTGGTGGTGATAGTTGTTTACGGAAGAGGAGGAGGAGGTGGTCACTATGAAGAATAAAGAGGAGGAAGAGGGAGGGAAGGTGGATAGATTTGCAGTGGTGACCGAATCTGTGATAATAGAGTACCAACACTATTGTAAAAGGTGAGTCTAGATTCTTAAGGATTGATCTTTCATCAGAAGTGAGAGGTTGCGTGATTCCTATAGTTGCACAAAAAATTACACCTTTTTCGACTGGATCTGAGAGGAGGGGACTTGTGAGGGTGGTCAGATTTTCTATATGTGCCATTTAGAACGCGAGGACTAGATCTTGCTAGAAATGAACATAGCTTGATACCATTTTATTCAAGAAATTTTGCCATTGTTTTTCTTTAGAAATGCATAGTTATGAGAAGAGTAGAAATGGACTTGTTATCTTGAAATATTTCAAAGACAATTAAGTTGTACTTGGAGAGCAAATTGGAGTTGGGTTCTCTTATTTCATTGATGCTTTTATTCTCGGAGAGCTCAACTTTAGGTTCATCTCCAAAAGCCTTATTTTGGGTCGTTTATACGCTCAACGTTAGAATCTCATAGTGAATTTTAAACCTTTTTTTAACTACTAAGTAAGCCTCTAATCTTATATTCAAGAGGTTCAAAATCTATGTGTGTGTATATAAGATAATCTTAAATACCTTATATATCGTGTAAAGTTTGCCAAGGGAGTTCGGATGAATCTCCTTGCTACCCTCTAGATCCACCTCTGCCTAGTGTAATCCACAAGTGGGATTCAAGAAAGGTAGGTTGTTCGTAAATCTTACTCCTACTTTTGTGGGGCGGAGAGGAAAGAGATTGAACATTGAAAAATAAAATAATCTTCTCGCTCATCAGAAAGTGGTGTACACATACATTGTGCCATGTCAACATTGTGTGGCTAATAGACACAATTTGTCTTCACTAAGTGTTCAGTAGGTACTACCCTTAACTTTCCAAATTGGAGATCATCTTGTAGTTTTAAGCCTTCTGATCTTTTGCCTCTTCTACAAGAATATCTTTCATCGATCAAATAAATTGTTTTTTACTCTCATCGTAATTTTTAAACTTCTTTTCCAACAACACCATTGATGAAGCAATGCTTATCATTAAAGGGATATCCTTCGAATCTTATTTTTACCAATTAATGGATACTCAACAAGTATTGATCAATATTAGGTACCTAAAAAGAACATTTGAAATTGTTTAATTAGCTAAACTTGTTTTGATAATGACAATTACTTTTCCTGTGGTCACCATTTTCGATCTTAAACTTTGGATATTTCAGAAGGCTTTAACTCATTGAACAAACTCTTGTCACAAGTCGTGCAATAAGTGCAATTACCGTCAATCAAACAAGAATTTGTTGAAAGCTTACATGAGATACATGTTGCGACAAAAAAATGGTCTTCTTCTTCTTTATCGACAACATGTGCTTTTACTTCATGGTTTTGAGATTTGTTTTTAGCAAATTATTGTTTCATGACCAAGCTGATTGCACTTACTACAATTTGTGTCTAGCCTCTTCCAACATTTCAATGGTGGATGACTCATTTTGCCACAATACTGACAAGGTGGGTAATTTTTCTAAATTTTACCCTTGCTGTGAGTGTTGTGGGTGGCTTCTAAGGCTCCTTTAACCCTGTCATTTTGCCTCATTTGTTGATGTTGTGCTTGGAAAGAATTTAACAACTTTGCTAAGGTAATCTTGGATAGATCTTGTGTGTTTTCCAAGATAATTATATATGCCTCATATCTTTCAGGAAGACTTGAAGCTTACATTTATAATTTCAAATTACTAACTAAAATGAGAAAACTTTGTTGCAGGATGGTCTGTACGCAATCTTACTTCACATTGTGAAAGCGTTGAGTCTGTTTAAACATTAGGGAATATTTATCCAAATTGAAATACTTAATTAAAAGATAAATTTTAAGTGTAGTCTTAAAATCAATTTTTAACACTCATATTTGCTTTAGGAACTACAAAACTTTAGTCATCTGTCTTTGAATTTTCACACTTGATAACTGAAAGTGACCTTGAGAATAAATCTGCAAATTCATCTTTGGATTTGTAGTGAACTAAATTCGCTTTCCTACTTGGTTGAAACTCTTACTACTAAAACTTTTTGGTATTTCTTCTTGCTCTGTGGATGACCCATTCTTCCACAATGTTGATAGTGTGGGTAATTTTTCAGAATTTTATCCTTGTTTTGAGTTTTGTGGCTGGTTGTTAAGGCTCTTTTAACCATACCATTTTGTCTTCTTTGCTCTTATGCTTGGAAAGAGTTTAACAACTCTACCAATGTAATTTTGGACATATCTTATGTGTTTTCCAAGGTAGTTATATGTGCTTCATATTTTGTGGTTACTATTAAAAAACAATTTCAACAATTTTTGAATCTTTAGATTTAATGCCTAGCAATCTTACCATGTTAACAATGTCAAGCAATTTGTTCGAGTATTCTTTGATTGTCTTGTACTCTCTCATTCTCTGCTATTCAAATTCTATTATTAAATTCAATACTTGCATTCATTGTATTCTTTCATCTCCAATATACCTTTCTTCAAATAATCCCAAATTTCTTTTGCTGATATTAGAGATAATACTCGTGAAATAGTTGTTGAAACAACAACAAACAAAGTCATTTTTTCCTTGAACTTCTGATTTTTATTTTGTGACTCTTGATTTGGGTCGTGATAGATTGTTTGGCAGTGGACTAACTTCATAATCATTTTCGATGACTTTTCAAAAATCGAGGACCTCTAAGTAAGTGTTCATTCTCACAGCATTAAAAATAGTCATTCATGAAAAACTTTTTTTGAATTCGTCTCTTTACTTACAGGTTCCTCAAGAAAATGAGTTTGATGCTAATTAAGAAGAACAAACAATAGAAAAGAATAAGAAAGAAAAAGATTGAAAGGAGAAATATGGTAAGAAGTACATATTAGGAAGTAACATAGAAGAAAACTATTTTATTGATGACTTGAAGCTTACATTTATAGCTTTAGATTACTAACTAAACTGGGAAAAAATTTCCTACTCCCTCTATCCATTTATACTTGTCCAATATTGACTTGACACATTATTTAAGACGCCTAAATAAACTGTTTGTTTTACTATATTACCCTTTGAATATAGTAAACGAAAAAATGACAAATATATCCTGAACTATTGTAAGTGATATGCGTATACCCTTTGTTATACTTTTAGAACATCAGTGTCCTTATCGTCCAAATTTTGGAGTGTATGTACCCTTTATACTAACGAACATACATGTGTCTTAATCATATTCACCGTCTTGATATTTATTAAGTTTCTACCTAAAAAAAAAAAGCCCACCTAGATTAATTAAAAATATAATATCCACACCCAAAAATATAACTCAAAACCCCCAAATCAATTCACTTAGTGGCGACTTAAACCCCCAAAATGGGTAACGGTAGTTTCACTCAATGACAGGCTACGTTCGGTGAAATGATGCCTGATGATTTCTAGGTTAAAGTCTGGGTCGTATGCTTACGGGGCAATTCAACCCTTACACCCCCTCAGCAACAATCATATATGATGTATCAAAACAGTGCAAATTCCACCATGGCTTTAACAGGACTTGGTGGTGTTGGCGTCGATGTCCCATGATCGGAGGTTGGATCCGATTGACAGGAAAAATCGGAGAAGAAACTAGGGTTATGGGGGTCTAAGTCACAACTAAGTGAATCGATTTGGGGGTTCTGGATTATATTTTTGGGTATGGTTATCTATTTGGGTGGGGTTTTTAATTAATTTTGGTGGAGCCTTTATTCTAGAAATTAATAAATATCGGATCAACAGATATGATTCAGACACGTGTATGTTCATTAGTATAAATGGTATATATCACTTTAAAATTTGGACGCTAAGTACACCGATATCCCAAAAGTATAACGAAGGGTGTACGCATATCATTTAAGTATAAAGGGTATATACTAGTGTTTTGGAAAATACATTGACAAAATAATATAATTAATAGTAAGGATAAATTAGGAATTAAGTGATAGCTATTTCTTACCTTTTCAAATCGGACAAAAAAAATAAAATAGACATCTATTTTTTATAGTGAACATCTAATTTAAGGGGGGTGCAATTAGCGGATACCCATCAATTGTGCATATTTTATGATGGATTGATCCACTTAAAAAAAATATTTAGATAACCAATCTATTTAAAATGAGTAGAGTCGAATGAATAAGCATAAATTTTACCCATTTTGTCACCCTGGTATTAAGTAACTAACTAGTTAATCATCCTTCATATTTGAATTATTTTGATTTCACCTTATCTGCCACTTTAGTAGGCTGACTAGCAAAAAGCTTCATCAACTGCACAAAAGGTTTTCATTGTTTATTGTTGATCTATGGTGAAAATGATGATTTTACACTTCAAATTATAATTTATCCCTCAAGTTTTATTACATTTTTTCATGTCCTGGTTTTGCATTCATATTACATAGCCTTTTGAGCTCCCTGTTGTCGCCGAGTCGCTTAGGCGGTGTCATGAGGTCCATGCTTTCTCTAAGACAAACTCTAGATGTGATGTTAGAGATGCTTATGCAGGCGGATGTTCCAGTTGATCTTGTGTTTTACAATTTCTTGTAAAGGAGAGGTAGAGATGAATGCAATTCTAGGTTTTCTTCTCTTGTGACCCTTGTTGACAGCGTTAATTACCTGATACCTGTTGTTGGTGGGAGGTGATAGGTATCTCGTAAAACTAGTCGAAGTGCACGAAAGTTGGTTCAGACACTAACCCTTGTTGATATTATCTTTGATAATGGGTATCTAAAACAAGCTATTTCTGATGCTAACATGTTTCCATCTACTAATGTTGCCAATTTAACTTATATATATCCATATCTAATGTCTTAATATAAACATCTCATTTGCTCTAGGATGATGTTCCTTCATGATCTCTGAGTTTTAATGCACTATTTCTAGCTCGTATTACGTATATAATTATACGTGTGTTAAAGTTAGGATTCACGGACTCTAAATTATGAATTCGTTAGTGCGATAGGAGAGGATACTATTGCAATTTAAGTTGTAACCTAAATGTGATGGTGTTTATCAGATGTTGCTGTCAAGGTTAGGAAGAAGAAAAATTGTTTTACTACTTCAGAATGGCATATAAAGCCTCTTTGAGAAAAACGTTCAGATTTCATATTTTATTTTTCAAAAACTAAAATTATGGTATCAAAACACAAGTTCATTAAGTTAGTGAAAACTCGAGATTAAAAGATAGAGGTAAAATTTGCGGACCTCATGAAAGTGTATTATTTACTCAAGTTGTCTAGCTGATTATTTTGTAATATATTTGTTTACATCGGCAGCACATAAAACTTATAACGTCTTAAAAGTTCAATATCTAGCATTAAGGAACAAACAATTTCTAGTTTGAAAATAGTGCCAAATATATAAATTAAGCATATGTTATACATATATTGCAACTTTTTAATCCATAGATGAATCACCCGGAAAATAATATGTTGTTTTACATTGACCACTATAGTCTATCTTGAGAATATTATCCAAATCCGAGTTTACCCCTACACTTCAGACAACTGTCTTGTAGACTTTCACCGATACAAAACGGTACCTCTACTCAACTCTAATGAAGTTTGTCAATGGAGTGGGGAATCAAGGTCTTGTTGAGAAGACAATGAGTGGATATGATGATATCTTTTTGATGGAAAAGGTGGTGTTATCCTAAAAGAAGGTCTTTTACTAAGATGTTGAAGAGTTGTTTGTGTGTATAATGTGTGTAAAATTGGTAAAGCTTTTTCCTTTAGCTTAAGAACAATGTAGAAGAGCAATCTATATGATATGAGAATTGCTATTACAACACCCAAATCACACCATTTGGAGTGTTTTACTGAAAATCCAAGAACTGAGCTGATGATTTCTTCACCTTTCATCTTCTTCATTTGTTCACCTGGCATTACAGGGTCAAATTCTAGTCCTATTAAATCATTCTTGTATGCACCCTGTCATTTTGCAAAAAAAAAAAAAAGTGTAAAATTGTCAAGGTAATATACTAATATTTATATAGAGAATTTTAATACATAAACATGACCCTTAACTTGGCATCAACTAGTAACTATGACCTTTAGCTTTGGGTGTGTACAAGTAAGCACTTAAACTTGTATAAAATTGAACAAATGGACACATTCGTCTTACATGACATCCTACATGACAATTTTGTGTCCTACCTAACGTGTTGAGTGTATTATGTCATGTAGGACACATGTGTCTACTTGTTCAATTTTATACAAGTTTAAGTACCTACTTATGCACACGTAAAGTTGGAGGGCATAGTTGGCCGCTGAAATCAAGTTAAGGGTCATGTTTATGTATTATGCCTTAATTGTATGTGCACTGAAGTGATAGAGTTATATCACATTTACCTGCTCACCACACTATAATTGTCACTATATTATATTTAGTGGCAGTAATAAATATGAGTGTTTATAATCAATATTTTATATAAATACCGCTAAAGGCTTTTAGCTATTTTGGATGTGATGACATTAACTTAATTACCGCTAAATGTTTTTGAGACAACAAATATAATCATTAAAAGAAAAAAAAAATTATTATCACTAAATGTTTCTTTTTTTTTGTAGTGCAACATGCTGACGCACACAATCAAAGAATCAACTAGAGAAATTCACTAAAATAAAATAAATATATAAATGACATAAGACGGGGTAGTGCAGGGCAAAATTTTCTAAAAGTGCTAAACGGGGTGAGACAAAATGAATTAAAATCTTAGCAGGTCAAGAATCGCCTATCTTATTGACATCCCTAATCCTAATTATTTGATACTAAAAGGCTTTGACAAGTGTTAGAATTGGGTGATTTAGTCACAATGGTGTTGTCATACAAGAGGATAGGTGTTTAACTACAACAACATAACATTGTATGTGTTCCACTTATTGAATAGGGTTCTATGGTTCCTGATGACAGATTCAATTAATCAAAATTCAGTATCTCAAAATCTGAGATATTTCTTGTAAGTTTATATTTTTCAAAGATAGTTTCTTTATTGGAGGAGATATTGCATGTTGGATATATATTATATAATAAACTAAATGTATAATCTTAAAGAAGTTAATTGTATAACTTTTGGGACTGAGAAATTTTACCTGCAAGCCCCATGCCATGTAATTAAGATATGAAATAGGGTATCTCCAAAAGACTTTTGGAAGATCAGGCATTAGCCTGAAAAAACCAGCTGTTGCCATCATAATTCCCTGCATACACAAATTCATGTTACGATAAATCATCTTATTAAGGTTAAAATGAGAGATTAAAGTTAATTGAATATAAAAAGTGTTGATTCATTTTAGGGCTGACTAAAAAAGAAAAGAGGGTCAGATAAATTGGGACGGAGTATTGTTTATATCCTATGAAGGGAATTACACACACATCTACATGAGTATCAAAGTAAGGATTGGAACAAATAATTCATTCATTATTCATCAAGTAAAATAATGGGATGGTTGAAAACTCAAGCAAATCAAAAGTATCTTATAGGAACATACTTTATCATATGCCAATTGCTCAATTGAAATATGTTGTAGTCAGAATATCTAAATGAAATTTACTAACAAGTCACTGAAAATCAATATAGACTAATACATTATTCATGATACATGTACATGAATATCAAGTAAGGATTGGGACAAAGAGTTCATTCAATATTCATCAAAGTAAAATAATAGGATGGTTGAGAACTCAAACAAAATCGAAAGTATCTTATAGGAACACTTACTTTATCATATGCATGTCAAGTGCTTAATTGAAATATGTTGTAGTCAGAATGTCTAAATAAAATTTACTGACAAGTCGTTGAAAATCAATATAGACTAATACATTATTCATGAAAGTAAGATGGGATAGTTGATACTTACAAGAATTCCAGCACCAACAACAAGACCCATGGTGAAATTAGGAACAAAGCAAGCCACAACCATCATGCAACTTTCAACAACAGCTATTGAGCTTAAGAGAACAATGGCAGCATATAAAAAATGGAAGAAGCCAGGGTGAAACTTCACTAGGCTATATGTAATGGCTGCTGAGCTCATAGACATAAAAACTAGGAATGGGAATGATGAAATGAAATTTGAAAGAATGAATACACCAACACCATAGTGTCCACTCTTCCTTTCTTTCTCAAATATCTGCAAATAATAACAATTCACGTGAGATACACTTGAACTGACTTGTGTTATACCATATAGAATACATATATATTATCATGACATGTAGAAGACGTGTGTCTACTTGCTCAATTTTATACAAGTTTAAATGTCAACTTGTGCCAAAGGCGGAGCCAAAAATTATAACCTATGGGTTTTGAATTTTATAGCCACAATTTCAAGTGTTAATAACTAGGGTTTAAATCCTAACCTTAATATTTGTACACATTTAATAAATGTCCTTAATACAAATGCACTATTTGAGCTAAAGTTACTAGGTTCGGCAGAACCCGTATCCAGACTTCAAGCTCTACCCCTGACTTGTGCACACCCAAAATTAGAGGGCACAAATATCAGCTGAAGCCAAGTTAAAACGTACGTTTATATATTATGCCAAAATAAAATAAAATATATGATTGACCTTCATTTCTTCAATGAAAGTGTTAATAACTAGGGTCTAAATCCTAACCTTAATATTTGTACACATATTTAATAAACGTCCTTAATACAAATACACTATGTGAGCTAAAGTTACTGAGTTTGGCAGGACCCGTATCCAGTTTTCAAGCTCTGTCCCTGACTTGTGCACATCCAAAACTAAAGGGCACAGATGTTAACTGAAGCCAAGTTAAATAGTACATTTATATGCATTATGACAAAATAAAATATATGATTTACCTTCATTTCTTCAATGAAAGATGGGAAGCCTCCAATGGACATAAAAGTCATGAAGCCAGAAATGAATCCACCACAAGCACCCCTTGCAATTACAGCATTATGACCGGTTCCAACATCATAGAAAACAGTACCAACACAAATAGATAATATAATATACACTATAATCCTCAACCAATAATAACCAAAATCTCTACTCATATTCTTCAATGATCTCTTAATCAATGTACACAATTGCTTTAACCAACTTGCTTGACTCCCTCCACTTTCTTTAAATACAATATCTTTCTGAAACAAAAAATTAATCACTAGTTAAGATTTGCTATATATATATTTGGTCTTGCAACTTAAAGACAAATTTTTCTAAGTCAATATAGTTTCATAGCTAATAATTTTGATAGTACGACCAAGAATCAATACTATAAATTTTTAGAGGTATACAAAATTATAATTTGGATAGATAATAAATATTTTTCGTTTTTGACCTGTCAGCTAAATATAATTACATGTGCTAATCAAAATATACAAAACATATACATTGATTATATACATAATAGGTGTATTTCTTGTTAATATACAAAACATATTCATTTGTATTATTTCAAAAATTTGGACACTAATATATTATTTGAGAACTTTCGCAAATAGCCACTATAATAAACTTAATTATGCTTCATAGCCATAGTTTGCATATTTACCCTCGTTTGTATAATTCGCAGATTTGTATAATTCACTTATTTGTATAATTTGCGGGTACATTTTTATAATTCAGTTATTTTTGTATAAACTCGAAATAACGAATTTATACAATTACAAACATCAGAAGTGTAAACAGTTATACAAATTATATTATACAAATTCTGAATTATACAAAAGTTGTACAAATTATATTATACAAATTTCGAATTATACAAACGTGTGAATTATACAAAACTAAAAAGTTGAGCCGCATAATTATAGCTAAAAGTAGGTCGCGAATTGTAATTAAGGCAAACTATAGCTATGTTAACTAATTAACTAGTATATATTTGTTTATACACATAATTTTTCCATTTGTTATGAATTATAATAAAAAGAAGGGGAAGAAAAACTTACAATATTTGCAAGTTGTCGAACTCTAGCTTTTGTCCTCAATTTATGGCTTGAATATTTGTAATTTTGAATAAGCCTTACTCTACACTCTGATGTTGGCAAATAAATTAGTGAACTTGATGACTCTTTCATATCCTGCATTTACAAATAACATAATTCAACAATATTATCTACTTCCTCCAATTTACTTTTTTACCAGTCACATTCCGCTTCTCGAGAATCAAACTATATACTACAACTTATTATAGCATACGTACATTTATTCTCCTTGATCCTATTAAAGTGGCAGTAACATCATCAAAGTCTGAATTAATGCAACGAAGAAAATGGTCAGCAGGATTTCTTCTAGTTGGACATGCAAACCCTGAATCACCAAAAAACTGCAAACACATATAATTAAAAAAAAATTAAATTTTGTTTTATAAATAAATAATTACGTGTTTAGTAAAAGTCCTAAAATAAAAAATAAGTCTTTAATATTATTCTTTTGTTAAAATGACTAAAATATCTTTAATTTTTTTTTTTTTTTTACCAAAAATATGAATTTAAAAGTATCTTTAAAATGAAAAAGAGGAACGTTGAATATGAATTTCGAAAGGGTATTTGAGAATATTAAAAATTATTACTCCCTCTATCCCAATTTATGTGATATTTTTCGTTTTTCGAGAGTCAAACAGTTTAAGTCTGCGCATGAAATCTTCAATTTTTTTTGAAATGAAATTTATATATTTGTAAACTACGTAAAAAGTACTATAAGTCACAATAATTGATAATTCAAAATGTTTAAAAAATCGATTAAAAATTTACGGTCAAAGATAGAACTGTTTGAATTTCGAAATCCGAAAAGTGCCACGTAAAATGGAACAGAGAGAGTAATAAGAAAATAATCAAAAAACTTGATCAAATCAAATGTGTTTATAAGCAGGAAAAGTCACAAGTTAGGAATGATGAGACCAACTTATGACTTTTGACTTATAAGCACCTTAGA
The DNA here is from genome assembly GCF_900185275.1 of Solanum verrucosum. Classification (NCBI taxonomy): domain Eukaryota; kingdom Viridiplantae; phylum Streptophyta; class Magnoliopsida; order Solanales; family Solanaceae; genus Solanum; species Solanum verrucosum. Next base: position 4,798,126 of record NW_026019984.1, read on the forward strand.
TATTTACCAAACACGTAAATAAGCTAAAATACGTATAAACCAGTTTGACCAACTTATAAACTTTTCTTACCTCTACTGCCAATTTAGCTTCTCCAAAATAAATAGTTTCACCAGAAGATAGCAAGAAAAGGTCATCAAATAGTGCAAAAACTTCACTACTTGGTTGATGAATAGAGCATATTATAGTCCTTCCACCACATGCAATATTCTTAAGTACTTGAACAACAAAATAGGCAGAAGCACTATCAAGTCCACTTGTAGGTTCATCAAGAAATAATAGTTGTGGTTGTGTTATTATTTCAAGTGCAATACTTAATCTCTTTTTTTCACCACCACTTATTCCTCTTAAATGCCAATTTCCAATCAAATTTTGTGCACAATCTTCTAATCCCATCTCTATTATAACATTGTTTACAATCTCATTTACTTCATCTTTACTCATGTTGCTTGGAAGCCTTAATTGAGCTGAGTATTGGATAGTTTCTCTTACTGTTAGAGTTCCCATTAGTATATCTTCTTGTGTCACATAAGCCTGGTATAATAACATGTAATTGCAAATATTTATTAGTCATAGTATCAACTTATATATACATATCGTGTAAAAAAATATACATATAATATACACATTATATACATATATAAGGATGGAAAAGTATCATTATACTACATTAATAGTGTAATTACTCTCTCTGTCTCAAATTATTTGTCATATTTATCTTTTGCACACGTACATGGAAGAAGATATTAATTAGGGGGGATTTTGACTATTTTATTATTTTATGTTTTAAGATATAATTTTTCTTCAATGAATATACATTCTATTTGTTTGAGATGTTTGTAGTATTGAAGAACAATTACGACCGAGGATAAAGAGTGGAAAACCTAATTAATTTTATCTTAAACTTTTAAAATGACGAATAATTTGAGGCACCTATTTTTAAAATAAGGAAAAATAATTTTAGAAGGAGGTAATAGTTATTTACGATATTAGTGTATTATTACTATAATTAATCATAACATCATTTCATAATTGAGATGTTTATAGTGTTAAAAATAATAATAACTATTAAGAGTAATTAAATTAAATAATTGTCATTTAAAATGATACATATAATTTTAAAAACTTTTTTTAAAAAAAAATCACGATAATTGTTCCTAAATATAATATAAAGTTAATTTGGATATATAGAACTTACAACAAAACCATGGTCAAGCCTTCTCTTCTTCCCATTGAGAAGAATATTGCCAGTCATAACAAGATTTGCTGAGAGTCTTCCTGTTAAGTCAAACAAATTACAATTATCATTTAATTCATCTTCATATTTTTATTGATCACCAAGTTATATCGAAAGATTTATAAGGGGCCAAATCAAGGGTGACGATTGAAGAGAGGTCTATAATACCTTAATTCCAGTATTATCTATAAAGGTACGACATTTGAGCCTGACTCAACTTCAAAAACTAGCTCATGAGGGAGGTTTGTCCAAGTTCATATAAAGAGACCAATTTTTCATCTTTCTACCGATGTGGGACTTCTTAACAGTCCCTCGTACGTCCAAATCTCAACTTGAGCGTGAAACACTTATAAATCGGTGAACAACAATTGTGATAAGCCTGACTCTGATATAATGTAAAGATATGATACTTGGATCTAACTCAATCTCAAAAGCTAGTTCTTGAGAGAAGGTTTATCCAAGTCCATATAAGGGGATCAATTTCTCATCCCTCTATCAATTTGAGACTTCTTAACATTATCATCTATACTATGTTGCTCGATTTTTTTTTGAAAACATTGTTGTTGGATTCTTTAAAAGTTGTATAATTTTTGTTCGGAGAATTCGATATTAGTGTACGATAACATATTTGGAATTTATGATCTTATATAGATCAAAAAAATAAGGATCTTAAATATCTCAATAATTAAGGATCAAGTGAAAGCTTAAAATTAAATTGTTACACCCTTTGTTTTATAGAGTATCACTTAGTTTTTGTTGACCTGACACATCCTTAATTGTTTTTCAAAAAATGAAAGTTTATTTTACTAAGCTAATCTTATTAATGAATATTACTACTTTATGTAGCTATTTTAAAGGAAGAAAGGAAAAAATGATAAAATTCTTTTGATTTCATAAATTGAAATAATTTATTATACGGAGGTTAAGTAATATGAAACGAAGAAAATATTAAATATAAAAATCTGTTATTTTTTTGAACCGACTCAAAAATGTATTATAAATTGAGAACAATGAATATTATATATGACCCTGATTTATTTTTTTTAAAGTGTGTGACTTACTCTATGTTTTATAGCTGTAGCCTGTCGGGAAGTAGGCAAATGGAAATAAATACTATAGTATTAATTTAATATTATACTTAGAGGATAATAAATACGCATAGGATAGTGATCTATAGCTACATGATAATTTACAGTATAGTACTCCATCCCCAATCTCAAATTTAAAAAGTAAAGATTTTTTTTGGATTTTATAATTTTTAATAAAGATTAAGTCAAACGTATTAAAATATTATTTAATTCTATTATCATAAAAATATCAAGTGAAAGATCAAAATTAAAAAATTATTAAAAATACTTCTTTTTTTTTTTTATAAATAAATTGGAACGAGCGGAGTATTAATTAGGTGAGCAACTGCATCAATAATGCCTTATTTATAATTTTCTATCTACCTTCATACTACCAGTCAGGGATAACAATAAATTTCACATATTAATGTAGTACCAGCTAGTCACTTTATTAATATCCCATTTAAAAGTTTCCAAGTGTATAATGAACAGAATAAATGATCTATATAGTATATACAAAACATTTGTGATAATTCAATTCATTAATTTCCAATGACAGGAGGACCCTATGCCATGTTCTGTCCTTGCAATCGTTACTAATTTATTAGGGTTCGTTTATCGATCGATTCAGTTTAGTTTTATGTATTATTAATTCAGTGTATTAATTTTTTATTTTTAAATATGTTAACTCAATAAGATATGGTTTATTGATTTTGATTCTTAATGGTTCAGTTTTCGGTTTAACCAATAAGAAAATACTTATAAAATAAAATGAAATATAATGCAACTTTACATAATGCTCATAACATAAAAACAATAATAACTAACATGAAAAGAATTATAGAAGTGCAACAGAAAGAGAAATTAAGAGGAATAGAATTTTTAATTACTTGAGATTTTAACGTTTTGTATAATGTGAAGCTGTGAATTCAAAGTGATTGTGAAGTGTGAATTGAAAGTTTTGGCAAAAGCAGTAACAAATAAAGTACTACAATTAATATTTAATATTTATATAGGGGTAAAATAGTGAATTACTACAGTCTTAATGATTTTTCAGTTTACCCAATAACCTGATATAAAAAATCAAAATCGATAACCTGATATATTTTAATTTTTTATAAAACCATTAAAACACTGTTAACTCTATATCAATAAACCAATAACATTTGGTTTGATTTATTGGTCGGTTCGATTTTATACATCGCTACTAGAAACAATATGTATTGACAATACTTCTTTTGCCCCAAAAATAATTGTCACCTTTGAGAGTTAATTTGACGATTAATATTTAGAGCTAAATTGAATTAGATTAATTCAATGTTTTAGATGAAAAAATCATACAAAAATATTGTAGGTTAATTTTTTCATATTAATATGATAAAAATATATTTTAAAATATTAATCAAGTTAATTAAGTTTGATTTTTGAAAAATGTAAAATATGACAAGTATTTTAAAACAAATAGAATATTATAAAATTATTTACGCGGTCAGATTACATAAGTTTGACCAAAAAAATACAACTAGTTCCTCGTATGAAAAGCTATATGATAATCTGGAAATTAAAGTAATAACATGCAATATCTGATTAAAAATACATTATTATCAATATATATAATTTTTAATATATTAATATTTATCACTTGAATCCTACAATATATAAACCCCATCTGCCATTTTACTTGTATTTAGTTTCTTACACCCATTTAATAGTTATAGTGAATGAATTTGACTACTTTAGTCCAAATTTAAAAAAAAAAAAAGTTTTCCTTAAATGTTGTACAACAACCAAAAAAAAGTTGATATAAGAATGAATCTGCTTTATTACTATTATGAACGGTCAAAGTCATCTACTCTATTCGTTTTAATTTATTTGATTATTTTTATTTTTAATCCGTCTAAAAAAGGCCTCTTTTTTTGTTAATAATTTTTATATTCAACTTTTCGTATGACATGGGTAAGCAAAATAAGTCAATGAAATGTGGTCGACAATGTATATGAATATGAAAATAATAAAATATGCCCATAATTACACATATTTATTATGGATAAGCATTCATCCATGATCCCTTTATTGTGTTCGAAGAAGGATAGCTATATCAATTTTATATACCAAAAACTGCCTTTTTTTTAATGTAAAGAGGTAGCTTCGAATTACAAACGGTTAATAAAATCGAGTTAATATGTGAAACTCTTTTAATTTTGGAGGAAACGTAACAAAGCTATTGGACTCTAAAGTTGGCGGTTTTTAGCAAATGTTTGGATAGTAAAGGAGACGCATAATTGAGAGCTGAAAAAATGATTATATTGCTCCTATGTTGCTATTAGATTCTCTAAAAACGTGTTGCATTTATTAATTATAAAAAAAAAACATTATTTTAGCAGTGGCAGAGCTAGAATTTTCACTAAGAGAATTTAAATCTGAAAAAGTAAACACATGAATTAATCAAAAGAGGTTCCACATCTACAATATATATATATAATATTTTAACAATATATAAATAGTACTATAATTTTCCATCGAAGAAGAATTGAATGAATCCCTGATCACAAGGTGGCCTCACTCCTGATTTTTAGAGAATCCAACACACATCTAGGGAATTGTTAGGGTGTCACTCAAACCCCTTCGGCAAAACGTTGTCATGTATATGTAAGATAAAAAAAAATTTGTTACGTATATATATATATATTAAATTCTTTAAATACAAGCCTAGAGGGTGACTTACTGATTTATGAGTTTCAAAAATTCACCAGATTGGTTTCAAGTTCAAACTCCACGTATTAAATTTTTATTTTTCAAACCTCACCTAGTAAAAGTTCTACATTCACCACTACACTACACAGATATCAACATTTTTAAAGAATCAGAACGACAAATATAAAATTTAGAGATAGAAAAAGAGAGGTACCTGCTAACGTATCAAGAAGTGTAGATTTTCCAGAGCCAGAAGGACCCATAATAGCCATAATTCTACCAGGTTCAGCATAACCACTTAATCCATTAAGTAATCTTTTAGTTGGCCCTTTTCCTCCTCCAAATTTTGGTAACACAACTGTTACATCTTCCCAAATCAAATAGGCTCCACTACTCTCTATTCCCTTTTCAACATCACCACCTAGTCTTGCTACCTCTATCTCCATATATGATACGGTAATTGAGTTCCTCTTCTTACAGTCAAGTGACAATGGTTCGATTTTCAAAAGTAGTTAGAAGCCAAGAACATGTTAAACTATTTTTGTATATATAAAAGAGGAAAAAGTTGATACAAGGACTTACAAAGCTATCTTGGCCAAAAAAATGTATGAGTACAAGCCTTAAAGTTAGTCAAATATATATACAACAGATTCCATGTGCTAATTTGATAGGACAGTGTTGCACTGGCCATAGAATTTAAAAATAATATATTTTTGGTAAAAAATAATAATAATTAAAGAAACCAACTTTTAGTTTTCTCGATTTTGGTGATAAGAAAACGATATGGGAGGTCGGATTCCGAATCGGTCTAGTTTGACTATCGGATCCTTTATCGAGAGTTGGTGTTAGGTCCTAAGTAGGGTCTCAAGGTCGGATTCCGAATCGGTCAGATGTTGGTGTCGAGGTCAAGTCGGGTCCAGTTCTAATGTTAGGTCCCAGATCGAGAGTCAGGGTCAGGTCCTTGCTTGGATCGCGGGGTCGAATCTCGGACTGTCATCGAGGTCGTGTTTTGGGGTCGGATCCCAGTTCGAATGTCCGATGTCGAGTCAGGTGTCGGAGTTAGGTCATGAGCTGAGTGTCGGGACGGATCTCAGATTGATCGTCGGAGTTATGTCCCGATTCAAGTGTCGTGGTCGGATCTCGGATTGATCATCCATGTTGATTTTCGGGTCAAAAACTATCTTTCTGAAAAGTATTTCCTACTCTAGCCAATAATGAAAGATGTTTTCTGAAAAATATTTTTCATTCACCAATCAAACGGTAGAAAAAAAATTTCATTCACCAACCAAACATGAGAAATAAGTTACAAACCAATTTGTTTTCCAAGATTTTCAAAAAACTTTTACATGAAAAACATTTTCCTTCGTACCAAACACACTCGACTTCTTACAAGAGTTTTGCATTCATAGTGCTTGAACCTGAGACATTTGTTAATAATGGAAAATTTTCAACCATCCTACCACACCTCCAGAGGCGGACCCACACTATGGAGAAGGGGTGCACGTGCACTCGCGAGCTAACTTCCGAAAAAATCATATGTATATATATATATCTATTTTGAAAAACTGGTAGAAATTAGGATATACTCCCTCCGTCCCTTTTTAGTTGTCCACTTTAGAAATGGCACACAGATTAAGGCAACAATGATTAGCACAGTTAAGTTACAATTTTACCCTTATGACAACTTTTCACTTCAAAATTATAACCACTTATTTGAATTAAAGTGAAATAAATTGGAGGGAAACAACATACACTTTTACAATTTTCAAGAAGTGTAAATAAGGGTATAATAGGAAAAAATTTGTTGTCCTTTCTTGATTTGTCAAAATGGACAACTAAATAGGGACAACTAAAAAAGGAAATATGGACAAGTAAATAGGGACGGAGGGAGTATTTAACAGTGCATCCATGAGATGCATAGAAGTGCCCTTGTGCTATTGGTACAAGCTAGAAATATCACCCTTGAGAACTAGGGTTCAAACCCAACTAAAGGCCTTTTTTTATTATTTTTATTTTAAGTTTAACTTAGAGCTCATATTTGAGCTAAGGTTATATATTATTGCACCCAAAGTCTTCAAATCCTGGGTTTGCCTCTGCACACCTCAGTAGTAACTAACATAGAAGGCTTAGTATATTATCTGTTAGTATGTGCTGCAAATGTTGGCTATTTAAACATTGTATTCCTTAACCAACAAAGATAAATATGTGTATCTAAGTGGTACCAAAAAATTGATTTACTGAAACATAATTTCAGAAGATTGAAGACACATCTATATGTACCAAAATTTCCAAAAATATAGTCACATTTTCCAGCACCATAAGCCAAGGCAGGACAGAAGGTTAGAAAAGAAACAACACTACTGAAATACCAAGAAAATGATTTAATGTCTCTCAAAGACTTAGTGATGAAGAGCTACGTTGCTCGTACTCTCAAAACTGTTGCCACACCCGTGCCATATACTCTGAAAATTTACTACTTTTGAAGTATCTGACACACATTGGGTCAACCCGTTGATATTTTTTATGCTTAAGGCAATGACACTCATCAACAACAAAGCATGCTAGTTAGACATTAGTAATTTCAATTTAGGTAAACAGCAAAAGAAGGGACACTTCTATTGTATATATATGTGATGATTGATACAACAATTTGTCTGGCTCTTTAATGGAAGCAAATTTATTGTCATGGTTCAACAAATGAAACCTCAAGGACAATTTAAGTTTAATTTTCTTGAACTTATGAGATATTATTAACAGTAATGAGATGACAATATCTTTGATTTTTTCTTATAGTTTCTATGGGATTGGAGAACTAAGACCCTCTTGAGAAGACAATGACCTGAGAGCATGCTGTCTTTTTGAATAGGATAAAGATGGTTTCCTCTTGAAGGACGGACGCCTTTTGAGTTTGTGCATCGTTCTCTTGGCATACATTGATCGGAAAAATGGTGTAGCTCGTTCTTTTAGCTTGAGAATTATAAAGAATAGAAGCCTGTACATCACGATGAGGGAGTATAATGCAAGTAAATCCCACCATTTGGAGTGATCCAACGACAATTTGAACATGTTCGTGATCACATATTCCCCTGTTAGTTTCTCTCCGCCAGGAATTAGTGGATCAAATACAAGTCCAATCATGTCATTTTTGTATGATCCCTGCGATAGTAGTATATATGTCATCGTCAAAACTATTCTTAATACACAAGAATCTGTTTTTAGTCTTGATTTTGTCCATAGATTATGTATGTGATAGATGTTATCGTTACCTGTAAACCCCATGCCCCGTATCCAATAAATGAAATTGGATAGCGCCAAATTGGCTTGGGAAGATCTGGCAGTAAACGGAAGAATCCAGCAGTCATCATCATGATTCCCTGTATAAGGCAACGCGACAAGTAAAATTACTTGACAATTGTTGTAGATAAAATAAGATGAGAAGAAGTGTGTTAAGCAGTTGTAACTTACAAGCACACCAGCTCCTGTTATGATTCCCATTAAGAAGTTTGGAACAAGTGAAGCTACAATCATCATGCAACTCTCAACAACAGCGATACAACCAAAAAGATTTAGGCAGAAAAACACATAACGGAAGAATCTAGCCCGAAACACCATGTAATAGGTGATGGTTCCAGTGAGGAGTGAAACTGCAACTAAGAATGGAAATGATGAGAGGAAGTTTGCTAATACGAAAGCTGCAACACCATAGTGCCCGTTAAGCCTTTCTTTGGTAAAAACCTGTAAAATGAGATATAGTATCAGTTCAAAATGTTTCAAAACTCGCGACAAAAACACTCAAAAGTAGCCGTCCTGTATTGTACTTGGGAGTCGGATAAAATTATCTTCGACTGAAAATTAGGATCATATATAGGAAATGGATGTTTACCTTCATTTCTTCTATGAAGGATGGAAAGCCACCAATGGACATGAAAGTCATGTAGCCGGTGACAAATCCACCACAAGCTCCCCGAGCCAAGATTGCTGTGTAACTGGTGCCAACATCATAGAAGAGGGTACCAACGGCAAAAGCTACAATAATATAAATTACTATACGAGACCAATAATATCCCTTGTCTCTTGACATGTTTACAAATGATCTCCGCGTCAATGTCAAAAGTTGCTTTCCCCAACCAGCTTGACTTCCTTTTACTATCTCAATCTCAACACCTTGCTGCAAACAAAAGGATGCATTAGGAGGTCCTCCAATTGATGTTAATCATCGTTAACAGAATGGTCATTGTCTAAAAGTATGTCAATGTTGTTATAACGACAAAATATGCATCCGTGATGAAAGCATTCTACACGACATCTTTTGTAGTCTGTCAACTGAATAGTACTGATCATATGAGAAGTATCAGCACATATGAATCTAAATGCGGCGTTTAGCACACCCTACATTTCAGTAACTCCTTTAAGAGAAAAACAGTAAAATAAAGAAAGAGGATCATAATGAGTAATCACATATGAAGAGTGGGACAAGAAACTAACAGTGGCTAAGAGTTCTCGCATCCGTGACCTGGCCCTCGTTGCGTATGGTGAGTGCTTATATTTGCTTGCAAGCAGTTCTTTTATTTCTGCTGTTGCCATGTTCATTAAGTAGTCACTTTTATGTGTTTCCTGCATTAAAAAAAAAACAAAGATTAGCTCTCTTGAGTATATGGTTTTGAGAAAAGGATACACAACCTATGATCCAAAATTATGTAAGATAAATGACAGGTTAGTATGAATTAGTAATTAATTGATATCAAAGATAGAAAAAAGAGTAAAACTATACTGACAAAAGTTGTATTAAAGTGGCTTTAGTCCTCAAGTTTCTGATTTTTTGTATTGCCAACAGAAAAACTAGAAATCCACCACTTGAGTCCATAGGTTTTCAGTGTATTTGTGACGGGAATCATAGTTCTTACGTAACACCTCGAGCATGTTTAACATAAAATTTTCCATTTATGTAACACTGAGTCTTTGGGAACACGGTAAACATATGTTGAAGGCTTTGCCAGTGCTTCACAAAACTACCATCAACAAGTCTAAATCCTGACACTTGAAGGGAATCAATAGACAGCTTCATCTTGAAGTTAAAAGCTGATATACTTCCTCCGTTTAAATTTGGTTGTCTGGTTTTGACTTGGCACAAAGTTCAAAAAAGTAAAGAAAAACTCTAAATCAAAGATACGTGGAATGCACTAAAATGTCCTTTTAATTTTGTGGTCTTAAACATGTCATGTGGAAAGTTGAAATTAAAGAATTGCCAAAAAAGAAAAGATTCTTGTAAACAGACTAAGATAAGCAAATTTAAACGGAGGGAGTAAAAGACTGATATACAAGTAGTTACACATCCATCAGCCACAGGAAAAGACTAACCAGAGTGGTCATAATAAGAGGTGTTAAGATTGCATCTGCATAGTTGTAGTAGCAGTTGTTGAAGTGCGTGATCATCTCATCTAAAAGTTTAAGCCGTAACAAAGAGCTAGCTAGCACACTTTAATTACTTTATAATATTATGTTTCAACAGAAGTCATACCCGGAGTCTTTGTGATCCTTTCAGTGTGGCTGTAACGACATCAAAGTCCGAATTAACACAACGTAGGAAATGATCAGATGGATTTCTCCTACTTGGACAAGGAAATCCAGATTCAGCAAAGAACTGAAATATCAATAACAATATGCATACGTTAAATTCATTCTCATCAGAAAGGACAATTGTAAATGTGCTTGTCTTCATTAAGATATTGCGCGCCATACCTGTACTGCCAATTGTGCTTCTCCAAAATATACAGCCTCTCCACCAGACAACAGAAAGAGGTCATCAAACAAGGCAAAAACTTCACTACTAGGCTGATGAATTGACGAGATAACTGTTCTTCCATCGCGTGAAATATTCTTAAGAGCTTGAACAACAAAGAATGCTGAGGCACTGTCAAGACCAGTGGTAGGTTCATCAAGAAAAAGTATACGAGGTCGTACAAGGATTTCAAGTGCAATGCTCAATCTCTTTTTCTCCCCACCACTTATTCCTCTTACTTGCCAATTTCCTACCAGTCTATCAGCACAATCTCCTAGCCCCATTTCCATTATTGTTCCCTCCACAATATCGTCTACCTCTTCTTTCGTCATGCTTGTTGGAAGTCGAAGATGTGCTGAATACATTATTGTTTCTCTAGGTGTTAGAGTTCCCAACAGTGTATCCTCTTGAGTAACATAAGCCTGAAACATTCACACAGCTCATCAGAAAGATACGAGGTCATACAACTTCTACATTCAAATCCGTTAACTAAAAAATGTTTCTCATAATGGAAATGTAGTTTTAGACAATTCCAAGTTTTATGTAATATTCTTATGTCTATTGAGTGCTTTAAAGAGATTCTGTAACTTCGATATGTTATCCAGAGTTGATTACTCAGGTAGTCACTCAGTTAATAGTTATCATCTCAGGAAGTCACTTTCTTTGTTGAAAATCAAAAAGAAAGATGACTTTCTGAGATAATACATATTAGCTTAGAGACCATTTGAGAAATCAATCCCGCGTTTCCATCTATATTGGAACAAAAGATAGTAGGCAGATATTATTACATAAACTAGCACAAGTACACGTCCTGCTTAAGAGAAACAGGATGCTTATGGCAAATACTCAAAGTGCCTAAAATGTTGTATCTATAACAGATTAAAAAGGTTCAATCAGGATAGCTTACAACAACACCATAGTCCAACCTCCTCTTCTTCCCATTGAGAAGGATATTTCCAGTCATTACGACATTAGTCGACAGTCTACCTGCAGTTCAAACCAAGATAAATATGATTTAGCAAAGTGTGGATGTAATATATAATCACAAGAAGTGAATTTCATTTCCCCCTTTTATCACTTTCAACCAACAAATTCAGAATTTGGATTGTCTAGCATGCAAACATGCATATTCCACAAGAAACATCTCTAATTTGTACTTATCTTATTGGAATGACAACAAAAAATAGAAGTTAAAGAAGGGAATAGATAAAAAGGAGATGATAAGAGAATTCTCAAGGCTCTAGCTAAGAGTGTAGAGATCAAGACATCACCCAAAGACGAGATACTCCATCTGTTTCAATTTGTTTGTCTGGTTTTGACACACAGAATTTAAGAAAGTAAATATGACTTTTAAATATTGTGATCATAAACTAAAGATACGTAGCATGTACCAAAATGTTCTTTAATCTTATGGTCTTAAACATGTCATGTGGAACGTTAGAAATAAAGAGTTGTCACAAAAGGAAAAAAGTTATTCTTTATGAAACGAGCTAAAAAGAAAGCAAGACAAACAAATTTAAACAAAGGAAATATACCTTTTAGTTATCAAGAACCAAGGGAATACCTATACCTATTCCTTTTGATAAATTGAAAACCAGATTTATGTTCTTATCATATATTTATTGATTTATTTATTGTTATTGGTCTCTTGCTCGTATTTAGCCTTGGACCCCTTGATTTGGGATGCATTCCCAAACAACCCAACTCATAGACAACGCCTTGTGGTGTAACAGAGTTCAGGCACAACGGGGCTCTCACTCTTTTTGGGCTATGTTCTTATATTGGTTTTACCTTTTATCATCAAAATTCATAACACTACTAATCCTATCCTCAGCAGATTAGGTAGTTTACTCATTGAAAAGATCCTAGTCCAACAAACTTCATCTTTTATTTTGTAAATAAATAAACATTTATATGAATTCAATGCATAGTGTTATGAATTATTTCTGAATTCATTCCAAGCAAATTGAAAACTTCAAATTGCAAAGAATTCCTCTCTCCGTCCACTTTTACTTGTTACATTTGAACTTAACACATTTATGTTTATTTCACCACAGTATCTCTATTAGTTGATGTTTAGTATTAGGTTTTGGAAAATGATTTGGGGAATAAGTAATTAATACTGCTAAACTATAAAAGAATAATAATTGTCTTTTCTTAATATATTAAAAGTGACAAATAAAAAATAAAAAATTATTTTCTGAAATAGTGGACAAGTAAAAGTGAGTGGATGGAGTATTTTTTAAACCAAATATAATAGGAATGGGAATGTTCATTTTGTCTAACTAACTATAATTTTTTTTTTGGTTTCCACCCGTTTGGTGTTTGGAGTCCACATTGGAGCCCCAATTAAATTCAGATCGTGCACTACAGGGTCCATTGGAGGTGACACTCCCAACCAAACGAATTTTCTTCATATTCAGAGCTCGAACCGAGACCTCTAGTTAAGGGTGAAACAGTCTCACGATAAAACATGTTAATAACTGACTCTACTTTAACACAAACAACATTATTAAATGTGAAAAATATAGGTTTCCAATATTCTAATTTTCCAGATAAAGGGAGAAAAAATTCATAGAATTTTATCAATTTTAAAGCAGAAAACCAGTCGTAGTATGTGGTCAAAGACAAAGCTTAATGAATGCCCAACTACCCTTGGCGACATTTAATTAAAGGGCATCTCAATTTTATTAACTGAATTTGTGAATCGATGCACACCTATTAAGAAAAGTTTATGATATAAATTAAATATTATTTTCCACATTTACCCTTTTACTTATTGTCAAATTAGTCTTAAAAATAGAAATAATTCAAAGTAAAATCATAAATATGAACAATTAATTCTCTTGAACTTATCATATAGAAAATGTAAATAAAGGGCAAATATGGAAAAACTTTGAACAATTCACTTATTTTGAACTATGAAAAAACCCCAAAAAGTCAGTTAATATGGAATCAACGGAGTATATATTTATTTACACACAGATCTGCAATAGCAAATGATCTCTTATGACCACTTGTAAATTGAATAGAAAAAACTGATATTTCTAGATGTTTAATGTGCAAAAAAAAATGAAAAATCATAAACCTAAAAACAAATTTGTAACAGATTACAAAACCAAAATCTCCTGATCTGCAATAATATATGTCTATTCAACTATTTTCACATGAACCCTTTAATTTATTATTTTTTGCTAAACATAGGGAATTAGATCCTTCAAACTACCCAAAAAACCCTATTAAAAATAGGACATAGAAGCATTGTATTTTTATTCAACTAGAAATATACATTACATCCCCTTTCACAAATAACATTCTTGATCAAAATAGGAAACAAAACAAAAAAAAACACTACCAAAAACAAACACAAAGCTCAAACATATTCCATAACTATACGAGATCGATCAGGATTTAAATGTGAGGTAATTTCTTTCCATCTGTCTAAACCTTACAAATAATGTAAATATCCGATTCCAAGATATAATATGTACCATTAAATCGAAGAGCATACAAACTAACCTGCTAACGTATCGAGAAGTGTAGATTTTCCAGAACCAGAAGGACCCATAATAGCCATAATTCTACCAGGTTCAGCATAACCACTTAATCCATGTAACAACTTCTTAGTTGGTCCTTGTCCAAAATTTGGCAACATTACTGTTAAATCTTCCCATACTAAATATGCAACACCTTGACTATGGATTACACCTCTTTCAATATCACTACTACTACTTGTCACCTCTATCTCCATATCCAACCAAAATATTTTAAAAAAAATATCTCAAGAAATATATTGACAAAATTGGTTTGTCATAAAATGATGATGAGTATAATGATGAGTACAAAAAAAGTGTAATAATATATATGGAGTTAGATAATGGACATTATGGCAAGGTTTTATGTCAAAGGCGGATAGGTGGGAAGTAATGGAAATTAATGTTATGGGGTCCAATGCATGGGGTTTACAGTTGCAATTAATACATTATTAATTGTTGCCGCCTAGCTAGGACTTTTTTTTTTTTTTTTTTTGTGAAATATAGTTTTCATACTTGTCAATATTTTGGTCCATTATTTTGCCTTGATGTGTGCTTTTAACAACATTTTTAAATGAAAAATAAATGTTATATCAAAACTATCTCTCTCGGTCTCTAATTACTTGTTCACTTTTGAATTGACACACATGTTAAGAAAACACTGATTGACATAGTGAGTTTACCAAATTAAGTAATGAGGGTATAATAGGTAAAAAAATGGGTAAATAATTAATTAGATATAACGAAAAAAAAATGGACAAATACTTAGAGACATCGAAAGGAATAAATTGATGGAAAAAGATGGTATATACGTCCTTCGGTGGATCTAGAAATAATAATTTTTCCCATGTTATGATATCTTATTGATTAAGCATTTGCGTTTTAATATAGATATATATCGTTATCAGTTATTACCCCTAATAATCATCATACTATACTAAAAGCTATTGAAAGAGCTTAGGTGTAAAATTGATCAATTACCAAAATATCCAATAAAATTGAATGATGTTTTAATCAGAGTTTTTACGAAGTGACAATTCTTTTCTAACTAAAATGATTATATATATATATATATATATATATGAAAAAATTATGTGGTTAAACAAACTTATACTACTTAATTATTCATCATAGCTATAGTTTGCTATAATTACCACTCGCGACTAACATTATACATTAATTACGTGGGTTGACTTCGAGTTTGTATAATTAGTCACGTTTGTATTTGTATAATTCACCAGAATATACAAATACATATGTATAATATACAATTATCTAATCGATATACATATACAATTCACCTTTCTCCCACTCTCTGCCCTCTCTCGCTCGCCTCTCTTCTCCCTCTCCCAATCTCGCTCACCTTTCTCCTCCCTCTCCCAATCTCGCTTGCTTCTCCTCCCTCTCCCAATCTCGCTTGCCATATATACAAATGCATATGTATAATATACAATTATCTGACCGATATACATATACAATTCACCTCTCTCCCACTCTCTGCCCTCTCTCGCTCGCCTCTCTCCTCCCTCTCCCAATCTCGCTTTCCATATATACAAATACATATGTATAATATACAATTATCTAACTGATATACATATACAATTCATATCTCTCCCACTCTCTGCTCTCTCTCACTCGCCTCTCTCCTCTCTCTCTCAATCTCTCTCGCCTATCTCCTCCCTATAACAGGTAGCTACGAATTGTAATTATTAAACTATAACTATAGAGTGTAATTAGGCTATTTTTGAGTGGCTATATGTGAAAGTTCCTATATATATCCATATAGCTATATATTGTTTTGTTATCATTAAAATTAAGAGAAAAAGTCTGAAAAATACTCCAACTTTGACAGAAATTGTTGTTACGATACCAAACTTTATGGAGGACCTTTTACCCTTGCACTATTTAATACTGTATTTTAAAGGTATATATGTGCGCCCACGTGGACACATTACTATTTATAATTATGCAATATTTATGATGTCCACGTGGGCACATATATACCTTTAAAATACACTATTAAATAATGCAGGAAGGTAAAAGGTCCTTTTCAAAGTTCGGTAACGTAACAACAATTTCAGCCAAAGTTCGAATATATTTCAGACCTTTTTCCCTAATTTTAATGATAACAAATCAAAACAATATAATAAAAAAAATTATTTGTGGTGAATTTATTTTTGGGACAAATTTATATGATGAAGAAGAATTTGGGGAAGATCTAAACAAATATGGAAAAGAAGATATTATGAGTAATAAGATGGAACTACAAGAGAAAATATGAAAGAAAAAAATGTATCTAAATCAAAAGGTTTAGGACTCTATAAATAGAGGTTTGTTGCTTCTAACTTAATCAACATTCACAATGTAGTCCTAGGGGCTTTGAAAGTTTTGGTTAGGATAAGACTTTGTGGGACACAAGTGATAAGTTATCACTTGTGTGAACCTCTCTTGTATTTTGAGTGAATTGATTGAGGTTGTTTCTCTCTATATTTTGTACTCTTATATTTATATAGTGGATTGTTCATATCCTTTGTGGACGTAGATCGATTGACCGAACCACGTTAAAATTTTTGTGTCTTTTGGTATATTTCTTGTTTGTCTTCTTACTCATGCTCTTTCAAGGTTTACTTTATTGGCTTCCGTATGACACCTAATTGTTTCAGTCCTAACATCGAGTTCACAAAAGATTCCCTATTCAGAGTGATACAAGTTGAAAATTTAAAAGACGGATGTGATTACATTCAAATCAAGATCTAAGGTAAAATAAAGAGGATCTTGAAACTCTCTTGGATTGTTTAAATAAGATTTCATATGTATACAAGCCTGCAGAAGAGTTCAGAGAAATTAATAATGGGAAGAACAATTGTTATTTTGAAAAAAAGATATCTTATTGAAGAAAAAAGATGTTCAAGATTAAAGTCCAATTTTGAATAGGGAAAATTGTATGAAATAGCAAACTATTAATTCAAATTAAATGTTATAGCCATAGTTTATTTTAATTGTAATTCACAACAAACATTCCCTTTATTTGCCATCTGATTCGATATACAATTAGTCATTTTCGGTATACAATTAGTCATTTTATACATTTCGGCATAAAATGTGTTTGTGTTTGTATAAAGCGAGAGAAAGTGTATATACAAATACAAATACATATATTTCCGTCCTAGCTATACACTTATAATTATACAAATACAAATCTTATTATACAAATTACAATGTATAAATGAATTTATACAAAACTGAACAATTTGTATAAAATTGGATGTTTCTAGAGAATTATACAAATCAAAAGCTCCATAGCAAACATAAAATTTGTTATGAAGCGCAATTATGCAAACTATAGTTATAACATAAAAATATGATTTTTATGTTTGTTATATGTGATACCTATTACAATTGTGAGTTGAAAGGAAGCCAAAATATGCATTACATCTAAAAAAAATTGTGAAGATTGAACGTGGATGAAGATTTGTTAACTGTAAAAAAGAAAAAAAAGATATTGAGTGAATATTTATAATGGAAAGAGATTATTATTTTTCAAAATCAAAAAAGGAAGGTCTAAGGGGAGTTCAAATTATTGGCATCATTTATAGCAAATGTCTTTATTACATATTATATATTAGAAACCAAAATTGCATTAAAAAAAACTAGATGTATATATATCACCACATAAGCACAAGAAAAACTATCAAGAGGATTAAAGTAGCTTAACATTATGAAGCAAGAATGATCAATTATAACAAGTAAATTTGATTTAATCATTACAATTCTTACACCATTCAAATATGGTGGTATATATTATAATTGGGTCAAGAAATGTATCAAAGAATTAAGACATTACTTCAAATAGAAGATTCATCGTATCAAGACATATGAAGCAACTATCAGATTTACTAGAGCATGATGAACCATTATTGAAAGAAGGAGTATGGAACTGATTCAATATGCAACCATACGTATTTTTGTTAAAAGTATGTGACTATCTCATCTAAAAGTTTAAGCAGTTAGAGAGAACACATTTTTATTAGTTAATTATATTCACAACACGACCCCTCACGTGTGGACCTGCTTTTTTTTCATAGACGATCAAGCATGTGGAAATTCTTTTTTATATGGGTGACGGTGAGATTCAATCACAGGACCACTGTTTGCTCTAATACCATGTTAAAGTGTACATGTGACCATCTCATCTTAAAGCTTAAGTTGTTAGAGACCATATTTTTATTAGTTAATTGTATTCTCAACAACTTCCATCTCAACCACTCCCAAATTTCTTTGTTCTACTCTTCATAAGCATTGTAATTCACCGTCGAATTTTATTTTATTTTTTGCTTAGAATGTAAGGATTTTATTCATAATTAAAGTGCATCCATACAAAAGAGAACTGATCTAAATGAAGCAGTTTCATTTGCATCCCTTTCGAGAACATTTGTAATACAAGAAGGAGATGCTTCAACAATATAAAATTTGTTTCTAATGTGTGAGTATAGAGTGTTGTCATTATTTAGAGAGTTTAGTAATACCAGTGAATCCGTTCACACCAGAATATGCTTAAATTTTTTCTCTTTTGCAAGAGTCAGGTCATGCAATAGGGCTAACAGATAGAGACTTTATTTTATGCATGTGGGACTATTCAGCTTTACTTGTCAAAGTAAATTTAGAAAAGGAAATACTTCATAAAAGTACAATTACGTAATTTATGTGGTAATAATTAATGTACCTTAAAACTTACATTATAATTTTATTTTGTCTAAAACACAATTCGATATATAATAATTTACCTTGGGTATATAATAATATACAAAACTTTCATATATCTTTTTTATAAAAATATTTATGAGATAATTACACTCTCTAATTCAGGGGCGGAACTATATGAAACCCAAGGATTCATCTGAACCCTCTTCATCGAAAAATTACATTATATATATAAGATCGATTTAGTGATATAATGTTATATACCTAAGAGATGAACCCCCTCAGCATAAGTCAAAGGCTTGATTTAGTGGTAAAGTGGGTTCACGATTTTGACAAAACTCCTCAACTTCATGAGTTTAAGTCCGTGTAGCAACCTCTTTTTTTCATATTTTAGTTTGCTGATGTTGCCTATTCTTTTCCCTAGCCTCAGTTTCATTGTTTCCATACTCAACAGGGCTAGAAAAAAAAATCGTAATATGATTTTTTAACTTCCTATGTTTTATTTTTCGTGTTGCTATAAATTTGAATCTTATTTAGTGGCTTATATTTGATTTGATCCATTTATATGTGAATACTATTAATGTGCTTACTTGTTTTTTTGATGAAAATCCTACCTCCGCCATTGCTCTCTATGATAACAATCCTACCAAAGTTGGCTCAGGTTTTACTTTCTAGTTTCTTAACTAATTTGTCTAAATTTCTACATAAATTAAATGAAAACTTATTTTTCAATATTAGCCCAACAACTCAATCACACCAATTTCTTCCCTTTTCATGAAGAAATTGGTAGCACATAACCTTGCAGTATATAATTATTTCACTAGCAAAAAATCAAATCTGTAGTTGCTGTTCTCTAACTCCATGGAGAACTAAAGGGTTCAATTTCTGAATCTCTAGAAAATTTAAGACTTTTGGAAGTTCTCAATTAGTGCAATAACTTTATAGGTTGTCATTGTTGTAACTCGAAGTTTTAAAAATTAAATTTCCACAAATAAGTTTTGTTCTGAGTAGGATTATTGTAAAAGATTGATTATGTATTGAGAAGCCTAAATCCAAATTCTTACGTGATTTGGTGTAGTTTTTAAAATGTTTTTGATGAATCTGGTGCTTAGATTCAAGGGATCAGAAGACGAGTTCAATTTTTTTGTATAATGATGTATGTTGACACCCAATTATGTCCCTCTTTTCTTCTAAATTATTTCGTTGAGCTTCTAAATTACTAATAAGTCGAATACTTTATAATTCATTACTATTTTTGTTTATTACTATTATTGTAACCTTTATTATTTTTTATGATTATCATCATTTTATTATTTTCACTATTTTAAAATTACATTTTTTATCAACATCATTACTATTACTTATTGTCGTTACTTTATTTCAAGTTTCTTACTTTCTATACTTTTAATATAATGTATATTATACTAGTTATAAAGTTAGAAGCTC
Organism: Solanum verrucosum; assembly: GCF_900185275.1. Lineage (NCBI taxonomy): Eukaryota > Viridiplantae > Streptophyta > Magnoliopsida > Solanales > Solanaceae > Solanum > Solanum verrucosum. The sequence goes on from NW_026019984.1 coordinate 4,818,581, forward strand.
AAAAGAATTAATTTGAAGAGGAAAAGGCCCACATATTTCAACAATTCAGCCTATTTGGGGTATACAAAACGCAACCCAAAATTTGGCCTAATAATAGCCCAAACAAAGTGCAATTCTTCTCAATTAATTCAGCCAATTTGGCTAATCCAAAATGCAGCTCATCTCGGCATCATTTGTTTTCCCAATAAAGAAGTTTTATGTTTACAAAATCTACTTCACTTATTGTACGTTTCTAACAATATAATTTTTCACAAGAAATATCCTTTCGATTATAGATTCTAAAGGTTTTAAAACTTAGCTTTTACAAATAATTTTCTCATCTTTCACCTTAGCCTAATTAATTAATTTAAGTTTGACTGGTTAACCATTTTTAATGGATCTTAAAGAATGTCTTACCCTTTCCTTTAGATTAATTGAACCCTTACCTAAAATCTCATGTTTAGTAGACCTTAAAATGAAGCTAACTTTAGATAATAACTTTAATCATTTTAGGTGCCCTAATTCACCGTAATAATTAGGTGGTGACTTCTTAAATTAGTTATTAATTTGAAAATCACCAAAATATTGTACACTATTTTGACCCGATTATAATGGGATATAACAATGTATAATAATATATTGTATATTATTGTATATGAGTGTATAAATGTCTCTTACAATTTTGTATAATATTATATATTTGTGGTATAATATTGTATATCAAATTTTTAAACATTTTTGTGAAAAAGAAAATATAAGAGTTTTTTAAATATTTTTGTATACCTGATGTATAATATTGTATACTTGATTATGTTTTAGGCTAAAGATTCGTAATGCAAGTTTTGTGTTATATTTTTGCAATGTAAATTAGGTAATAATACTTTTTTGAAATTATTTCAATATTGAATAACTTGATACACAATATTTTATACTCAATATATAATATTATACAAAATTTTAAGCGATTTTTACACTCATATCCAATAATATGCAATTTTATACACTATCATACAAACGAGAATTTCGTCAAACTCCGCTGGATATTTACAAGAATAACTTAAGTCTTGTGATTTGGTAACATAACCCTTACAACACCTTGAGTTATCCACGTGAAAACATTGCAAGTAGCAGCTTCAACAACTTTTGTTACATAATCATTGTTGGTAATGGCGAAGAAGAAGGACCGGGGCTCGCTTACGAGAAAATTATATTTACATATGTGGTGTTATCATCTCGATTTTTAAAAATCTTCATCCAATAAAATATTTTAAATACTTTTTCATTTCTTTTTAAAATTTTGTGATAATAGTGTTATTATCTTGATTATTTTATTGGTATTGTTATTTGAGTAACTCTTTTCATCACGATTTTAGCAAAAGAAACTAAATCACCTATTGGTTGTTGCCTATGATAAAATTTGAACCTGAAATATCACACCACTCATCTTAGGATAAAAATATTTCTCAGTTGGAAATAGATTAAATTGATAAAAAAAATAATCTAAATAGAATGTTATAAAATGAAACTTTACCTAACAAATTGTGCGCCTTGTTTAATTGAAACTGTAAGGTACTATCCTAGCAAATCAGTATGACTAACAAATCGTTACGATTAGAATTCATTGTATTGAATATAAATATCAGTCAAAAAAGCAATAATATGAACCGTAAAAGAAGCAAGTAGAAAATTTATTGAAAACTCCAATGTAGTATAATATGTACACAACGGAACACTAAAAGTACAAGCAGATAAAAATACAAAGAAATAAAAAGGGTAATTACTTTGTCACTGACAATACGACTTGACTTCATCCATTCATTTTGGTCGAAGATAACAACTCATCAAAAATGGTAGGAAAAACTACCTAATAGAATCACAAAACAACATCGGTATGCAATAATCGAAGAAACAAAGAAATACTTTTGGAATTTGTGGTTTAAAATAAGTGATAGATGTTTGTGTGGCTATAAATCATTTCATTAAGGAGAAAATAGATATTTTAAAATTAAATTGTTACCAAATATAAAAATATGTCATTTTTTAAAAATTGACTAAAAAGGAAAACATATAAATTGGGACAAGGAAGTACTGAATTAAAAATTTTCCCCAAGATAATAACCAATCAAAAACCAGGGATATGGTCCAATTTTTCTTAGAGTGAGTCTATAACTGGGTGTGTATTCGGTTACTCGGTTTGATCTTGTACTATTTGATTTGGATTTTTTGATTTTTGATTTTGAAAAAGTGTAGCTCAATCTCAAGCAAAATAAATTTGGTTTGGTTTAATTTTTATAAATTTGGTTTGGTTTAATTTTTCTCTTTATGATTTGGTTTTTTCGATTCGGTTATTCGGTTATGTCAATAATTAAAAACATAATCAAAGTTATATGTTTGAATATATATATATAAATCGATATTATTACTATGGACCCCATAGCAATAATTCAATACAATAGGAGTAGACCCATCTTCCTAGAACTTTTCATATTTGTTGTCTAATATTATATATACACACAGCTCTTATCTTTCTTCTCAAATTTCAACAAATTAATCGAATCCATGGCATCATCATTTTCTTTAGCAATTGATTCAGAGTACTGTCCACGATGGAAGTATGATGTTTTTCTAAGTTTTAGAGGTGAAGACACTCGGAGAACATTTACAGGTCACTTGTACGAAGGTTTGAAAAATAGGGGAATATTCACCTTTCAAGATGATAAAAGGCTAGAGCAAGGCGATTCCATCCCACAAGAACTCTTGAAAGCTATCGAAGAGTCTCAAGTTGCACTCGTCGTTTTCTCAAGAAATTATGCTACATCAAGGTGGTGCTTGAATGAACTAGTGAAGATCATGGAATGCAAGGAGAAAAAAAATGGACAAACAGTCATACCGATCTTCTATGATGTGGATCCATCACATGTTCGAAACCAAAGCGAAAGCTTTGCAATAGCATTTGCCCAACATGAATTGAAGTATAAAGATGATATTGATGGGATGCAGAAGGTGCAAGGATGGAGAACTTCCTTAACTGTAGCTGCAAATTTAAAAGGATATGATATTCGTGACGGGTGAGTTGAAATTAAACACATACTCCGTCTGTTCTATTTTATGTGAGGTAGTTTGACTTGACACGGAGTTTAAGAAAAAAATGAAGACTTTTAAAACTTAGGATTCAAAATGAATGATAGAAATTTGTGACTATAAATCATTTTATTAACGATAAAATAGATATTTTATAATTAAATTGTTACTTAATATAAAAATGTATCATTCTTTTTTTAATTTACTAAAAATGAAAGTAAGTGACAGGGGGAGTAATTGTTTTTAGTCAAAAAACTTAACAATATGTTTCTATTACCCTGAACAATAATGTTTTCTATTTAATATGCTCCTGAACATTAAAAATATGAAATACTTACTAATACTTGACTTCCTCACATTTTCTACAATCATCTCTTATTTATGTAGGATTGAATCAGAGAAAATTCAGCAGATCGTCGACTACATCTCTTCCAAATTTTGCAAGAGTACTCATTCTTTATCTTTTTTGCAAGATGTTGTGGGAATAAATGCTCATTTAGAGAAACTAAAATCTCAACTTCAAATAGAAATCAATGATGTTCGGATTTTAGGGATCTGGGGAATAGGCGGAGTCGGTAAAACGACAATAGCAAAAGTCATCTTTGATACTCTATCTTATCAATTTAAAGCTGCTTGTTTTCTTGCGGATATTAAAGAAAATGCAAGAAAGAATCAGCTTCATTCTTTACAAAATATCCTTCTATCTGAACTTTTAAGAAAAAAAGATGATTACGTCAATAATAAGTATGATGGGAAGTGTATGATTTCGAGCAGACTTTCTTCTATGAAGGTGTTGATTGTGCTTGATGACATCGATCATGGTGATCATTTAGAGTATTTAGCAGGTGATCTTAGTTGGTTTGGTAATGGCAGTAGAGTTATTGTAACAACTAGAAATAGACATTTGATAGAGAAAGATAATACAATATACGAAGTGCCTACACTACCGGATAATGAAGCTATGCAATTGTTCAATCAACATGCTTTCAAAAAAGAAATTCCAGATGTGTGTTTTAAGAAGTTCTCGTTGGAGGTAGTAAATTACGCTAAAGGCCTTCCTTTAGCCCTCAAGGTGTGGGGTTCGTTGTTGCATAAGAAAGGTCTAACCCAGTGGAGAAGAACAGTAGACCAAATAAAGAAAAATTCCAATTCAGAAATTATTGAAAAACTCAAAATAAGTTTTGATGGGTTGGAGCCCGAAGAGAAAGAGATATTCCTAGATATTGCATGTTTCTTCCGTGGAGAAAAAAGAACAAAAGTCATGCAAATCGTTGAGAGCTGTGATTTTGGAGCTGAATACGGATTGAATGTCCTAATTGACAAATCTCTTGTGTTCATCTCTATAGATGATACGATTGAAATGCATGACTTGATTGAAGATATGGGTAAATACATAGTGAAAATGCAAAAGCATCCAGGTGAACGTAGCAGACTATGGGATGTTGAAGATTTCGAGAAAGTGATGGTGGACAATACGGTGAGTAGTCTAAACAATAATAGTACTCATATTCCAAAGACATATATTGATAAGTTATGTTGACTCGTGATCTTTTTATAGGGGAGCATGACAGTGGAAGCAATCTGGTTTAATTATTACGAAAAAATATGTTTTAACAAAGAGGCAATAAAAAATATGCAAAGGCTTAGGATATTATGCATACGTTATGTGGGCGATTGTATCCAAAGTGATTCACAAGATGACTCGATTGAGTACCTACCGAATACCTTGTGTTGGTTTGTTTGGTATGACTATCCTTGGAAGTTATTGCCAGAAAATTTTAGTCCCAAAAGCTTGTTCATCTTGATCTCCAGCAAAGTTCGTTGCATCATTTATGGAATGAAACGAAGGTACTGTTCTATTTGAGATACTTTCTATTTGTCTTGTCCTAGAATAAACAATTTCTAATTTCACAAGTTTTTCATCATTCTTTCTATGTTTTGAATATCAGCAATTGTCGTTTCTACGGAGGCTACATCTAAGGGGCTCTAAAAACCTGAAGAGAACACCAGATTTCGAGGGGATGCCAAATTTGGAGTATTTGAATCTAGGTCAATGTACGAGTCTTGAAGAGGTTCACCATTCCCTGAGATATTCCAGAAAACTCATTGAATTAAAATTGTATGGGTGTGAAAGCCTTGTGAGGTTTCCATATGTTAATGTGGAATCTCTTGAATCTCTGGAGCTACTACACTGCTCTAGTTTAGAGAAATTTCCAGAAATCCTCGGAATAATGAAGCCGGAGTTAAAGATTTGGATGTCATGCTCTGGGATAAGGGAATTACCATTATCCATCTTTCATCTCCGAGCTAATCTTACAGAGCTAGAATTTCATTTTATGAATAACCTTGTATCTCTTCCTAGTAGCATTTGTAAGTTGAAAGGTTTGGTGAAGCTAATTGTACCAAATTGCTCGAAACTTGAAAGCTTGCCAGAAGAGATAGGTGATTTAGAAAAACTGGAGGAGCTTCATTCTAGCTATACTCTAATCTCACGACCTCCGTCTTCCATCATCCGGTTGAACAAGCTTAAATTATTGACTTTTGCAAAAGAAGAATCAGAAGATAGAGTGTACTTTGTGTTTCCTCAGGTGAATGAAGGGTTACTCTCATTAGAAGAATTGGATCTCAGTTACTGCAATTTAATAGATGGAGGACTTCCGGAAGACATTGGATGCTTATCCTCTTTGAAAGAGTTGAATCTCTGTGGAAATAATTTTGAGTATTTGCCTCGAAGCATAGCCCAACTCAGTGCTCTTCGATCCTTGTACTTGTCAAATTGCACGAGGCTCAAAGAGCTGCCAGGTCTCATGGGGATGCAATACTTGGATACATTTGATCTCAGTTACTGCAATTTAATAGATGGAGGATTTCTCAAAGACATTGTATCCTCTTTGAAAAAGTTGTATCTCTGTGGAAATAATTTTGAGTATTTGCCTCGAAGCATAGCCCAACTCAGTGCTCTTCGATCCTTGTACTTATCAAATTGCACGAGGCTCAAAGAGCTGCCAGAATTTCCACAGCAATTAGATACAATTAAAGCAGATTGGAGCAATGATTCGATCTGTGATTCGTTGTTTCAGAATATCTCATCATTGCAGCATGAAATCTCTGATTCACATTCCTTGTCACTAAGAGTGTTTACGAGTTGGGCAAAGCATATCCCAAGTTGGTTTCACCATCAGGGACTGGATACAAGTGTATCAGTCTCATTGCCTGAGAATTGGTATGTATCAGATAACTTCTTGGGATTTGCTATATGTTACTCTGGCGAATTAATTGACATCACATCTCACTTGATTCCGTTATTATGTGATGATGGGATGACCCGGAAACTTGTCTTATCAAACCATTCAAAATGTTCTGCACAATGTACTATTCATTTCTTCTTGATACCTCTTGTTGACTTATGGGATGCATCAAATGCAAACGGAAAACAACCAAATGACTATGAGATTATTAGTTTATTTTTTGGAGAATTGAAGGCTTTTGGAGTTCGTTTGTTGTATAAAGATGAATCTGAGCTTTGCATAGGGATAAGGAGGAGCAGAAATGAAGAGACCAGTTGCTCCTCTTCTAAGAAACAAAGGTCTCAAGTAGAAGTGCCGGTATCTTCAATCCCGATGCAGTTCTTTCCCACAAGCCCGGGATTTTAGATCAAATATAGGTATATATTGCTAATTGCTCAAGTATGTGACGTTGGATTAGACCACATAAATCGTTAATTGTTGTGTGATTCTATCTTAGTTCAGCAGCTCACAAACTTTTATTATTATGTTTTCTTTACTTGTATCTATGCTGTTTTTTATCTGACAAAATAGATATGTATATGAAGGTCTTGAGATACGTTGGAGTTGTCGAGCTGCAAAGATACAATGAAGAGTGCACAACTCTCAGGTCGGGGTGCTACTCTTATGAGGTGAAGTTGCAGTTAATCCTACTCTTATTTCTATGAAAGTGTACCACTTTTAAAGTTAAAGAGCTCCTAAACTAAAAAGAAAGAGTGTCGTATTAAAGAGTTCCCAAATACAGAAAAACGTCAAGAGTCTTTGTGTTAACTTGTCTATTACATGAGATAAATGACAGAAGGATACTTTCTGCTGTATTAACTCATGACAGTTCGATTTCTTGCAAAATATTGAGTGCTAGATTTTAAAATGAACTAATACGCGATTACCTGTTGTCTTATTAACTATATTTTGATTACTTATAAGTAGTGATTCTATCTGTGAAGATCACTTGTTTCCTCTGTTTGTAACAGAACAACTCGATCACAAAGCAAGCGGACCAGAGGAGAATTATTTCCAGAAATCGAACGTACTTCCACTAGTAGAGTTCAAATATTTTCTCTCCCAGTACCAAGTTCTACCGAAGAAGCATAATCTACATTCATATCGAATTAACTTGATTATAGAAGTGGTTTGTGAATATGAAGCACGGTAAATTATCGATCTAGCACTAAGATTAAGTATAATTAATACTAATGGATATAATCTTGATGAAGTTATAAGCATGACATTTGTAGATAATCTAATCACTTCAATTATTTCACATCCTTTAATTGTACGCATTACTCTCATTAGGAGATATTGACTTTTTTCTAATGCTATTTCGAAGGGCAATTTGGAAGTAAATGGTGGCAGTTTCAACTGAGTACATTTCACCTTTTCTTCATTGTGATTTTATAATAGGCCATTTTACGTAAATAATATAATATATTAATTACGAATTATTATAGGAAAAAAGGACAAATATACCTCCGAACAATCGTAAATGGTATTCAGATACCCTCCGTCATACTTTTGGGACATTGATGTCCCTGCCGTTGAAAAACTAGAGCATATATGCCCTTCACTTTAACGGAAGACTAAATAGGGACACGTGGCGCAATCTTATCCATCGATCCGATACTTAATAAATGTCGGGTCGATGGATAAGATTATGACACGTGTATGTCTGTTAGTATAAAGGGTATATATGCTCTAATTTTTGGACGGCAGGGGTATCAATGTCCCAAAAGTATGACGGAGGGTATCTGCGTACCATTTACAATAGTTTGGGGGTATATTTGTCCTTTTCCATTATTATATTAGCCAAATTATTATTGAGGGGTAAAAGTAAATATTCATAAGCTATAGGGGTAAATTCGGACCTTTCCAAGTTTTTATTATTTACTAAATTTTTTTTATGGCTTTTGTTAGTAAAAAGAGGTAAAAGTAACTACTACTCATTTCCCAAATCACAAGTTTCCTTTTTTTCTTTTTAATTTTAATTTTAAGTTGCATTTTATTCATTTCCATTTACGGTTGGGAATTAAAAAAGAATGCAAAAGTAGAGAAAGAGTTTTTCTGAAGTCTTTCTAATTGCAGCTGAATAGTAACTGTAATGGCCTATTAAATAGGCTTACAATTTACATTAATTAATTAACATGGACTAAAAATAAGAAATGCTATGTCGGGTCATGTGTGCGACAAATAATTTAGACCACCAACTATACTTCTAAAGCAACGAGCATCCATCAAACATGTATCATCATTAGATATGAACTTTTCATTTATATTCATTGATGTATAAACTATCTTACAACCCAACATGTTAAATCTCCTAAGAAGCAGAGGCGTATCTAGAGGGGGTTCCGTTGGTTTACGTGAACCCATGCTCCCCTCTCTAGATTATATATAGTAGTGTTATATTTTTATAAAATATTTAAATATAGAGGTGTGAACCCATGTTAAAAGTAACATATAATAATACGATGATGATGGGGTGCACCTCTTTAAGCAAATATAGAAATTTAAATCTTATATCTATCTTATTTTTGTTACTAACACCCCTCCAAGTGGTTATCGGTAGCACTTTTGGCGTTTCAATCAATTTTTCTTTAATTTTTTTGCTTTAATCTTTAAAAAATTTCAAATGTGTAACATTGAAAATTCCTAAAAAAAATTAGCACGGTATAATTTTTATATAATTAAATCAAATGTGTATATTAAAATTTAAAACTAATATTATTATATATGTTGGACCTATAATTTTTAAAGTTTAACAGTTCAGTGTTAAGAACGTAAAGGTTAAACCGATCAAATTTATATCTTACATGCATCTTTTCGTAATAATACACTCATCCTTATGAAATCCTGAATACGCCTCTGCTAAGAAGATAAGTTGCATATTTTCTTTTCGAGACAAAAATGTCATCTAAACTTTGACTAATCCCAAGACCAAAAAAATAATGCAACAACCCTTAGTCTATCATTTCAAAACATTTTGTCATGAAAGACTTAAATTCAGCAATAAGAGATTCACGAAGCCAAAAGGGTCATATTTTTCCTTCAAAAAACAAAAATGACACATCAAAAAAATTTAACCAAAAGGGTAAAATCGCTCCTAACGGAGCGATTTTCTTCTGACAAATGACGTCGTTTCCGTTAAAAGAAATAAAAATCACTATCTTAGCAACGATTTTCTCAAAAAAAAAATCACTATTTCTTTAAAATTGCTGCTATTTTTTGTTAAGGAATTAAAAAAAAACATAAAGAACAAGTTTTAAATTACATAAATTTCCAGCGGTAGCCATTTAAAAAAAAAACAATTTTTAAAGAAAAAATCGCTGCCGAGGCAGCGATTTTCAGTTTTAATTTTTTTTTTAATTTTCATTAAAATCGCCGAAAGGGTAAAGATTTTTTTTTAAAAAAAAGCTTTTTATGAAATCGCTGCCTTCAGTTTAATTTTTTTGTTAAATTCTCTACAAGGCTAGGATTTTTTTTTTAAAAAATAATAATTTCTTAAACAAAATCGCTGCTATATAGCAGCGATTTTACTTTTAATTTTTTTTATATATAAAAACGCTGCTATAGCAGCGATTTTAAAGAAAAAATATTTTTTTGAGAAAATCGCTGCGAAGGCAGCAATTTTTATTTCTTTTAGCGGAACTGCATCAATTTTTGTCAGAACAGGAGCGATTTTGCCTTTTTGATTAATTTTTTTTTTTTGATGTGCCCTTTTTATTTTTTGAAGAAAAAAAGTTACCATTTCAGCTCCGGACTCAACAAATCAGCTTTACCTTGATTTTTACATAGAGAGTTGACTCATTTTTGCTTCTTTCAAATCCATTCTTCTGGAGATAAGAGAGTAATTTTTTTTAAAAAAAGATAACTAAAAAACAAATTAAAAAATAAAATATTGATTGTAAAATAAGTAATAAAATTAAAAAAATTATGAATCTTTTTTGTGTGGGGGTTAGGGAATGGGGGGTAATCTTTTTTAATAGATATATAACTATAAAAAAAAAAAAACGAATTTTGATAATGTTGAATTTCAGTACGTTTTAACTCATTTTTACATAGTTATCTTACAAGTTTGTTAAAATTTAAAATTCATTTAACAACTATTACAGCTTTTAAATCAATCATTATCATTAACCTCAGCCAATTAAAAAAAGTTATATAGTTTAAATCTTTCATAAGCAATATCACATTTAATTTAAAATTATGACATTTAAAAATATTCGCACAACGCACCAACATAAATACTAGTTACTAATAATATCATTTGTTGTTTCCTTACAAAAATATTAAGATTTTTATAATCATTAGTCGTACGTATTTCCTTTAGAACGGTTCAATATTGTTACGTGTGGACGTAAAATTAGTAGTTGACTAACAAAATACAATCCAATGGTAAGTAAAGTAAACTTTTTTTCAATAATTTCATAATTGCTTTTGTGATTCAAATTTTCACCCAACAAAAGTCTATTATTTCCTTGATGAAAAAATGTAAATCAAAAATGAAATTATGGGTACAAAAGGTGTTGATGAAGGAATAATAATTTATAAAACTGACTAAAAATGAAGAAAAATTGATTCCATGATTCATAATACACTACTAAAAGAATCATTTATAATATTTTACAAAAAGTCAAATTCTTGTGAAGCCCATCACCCTTTTTTTAATCATCAAATCAATTTGTGCACCTTAACTATTCAATAGGTACCTATTTCCTTTCATTAGTATCATGTTAAATAATTCTATTCTTTAGATCTTCGATGGTGCAAAAAAATTATCTAGTATTATTGATTTTATTCGAATGAACATGTCCATTTGGAAAAAGTCATAAAAAATTTTGTTGGCTTTCACTAGGGAATAGAACCTAATACTAGGACTAAAAGGGTATGAATCTTATTCCTGTCTGTTGGTGCCAATTGTGCCAACTAAACACTGCCAATACAGAACAACAAATTAGATACTTATCTTGTGGTGCAGTGACGGAACTGCTTCACTCGGATTCGAGCCTTAAATATGAAAAAAATCTTGTTGGAAGCGTGACCTCCAAATAAACCCTGCAGTACGTGATTTGAATATAGTCGGGGCTCCAATACGATTTCCAGAGAGCAAGTGAAAAATGAAAAAACAAATTAGATACTTCTGAAATATTACCACTTTTAGGTGTGTTGGGGTTTGGGGGTGGGGGAGGGGGTGAGAGATAGTGGGGGCAAAAGTGATCCTCAATTATTAAATCTTGAAAGATTCCATAAAATAAGGTCCACAAGAATCAAAATTGAATATATCTTATTCACAAATGTGATTTATGAAAATTATGGATGAAATAGTTGTGTTCGAGTCAATTCATATTCATGTGCATCTCAATTATTCCTTTAGATACATCTCACCTTTCATCAGCATAGATATCAAATAATTCTGCTCACTAATATTTAGCCAAATGAGAAAAAAATAGTATCGAAGTCTTTTTTATCTTTATTGAATTTGAATTCTAATCTCTCGTGATTTTTGTACAGTTCATTGACCACTAAATCACATCTGGAAGGCTAGCAATTCCAATTAGATTAACATCACAATCTAAAGACTTGTGGAAAGTCCTCAATTTTAGGTAAGAAAAGCATTAAAGCACCTGCTAAAGTTAGGAAGCAATTACAAAGATATCAATACAAAGCTATTACAAGTTAGATAACAGCCATCCTATCAAAGTCTATTACTCCCTCCGTCCCATTTTATATAAGTTAGTTTGACTCGGTATGACGTTTAAGAAAGAAAAGAAGACTTTTGAAATTTATGGTCTAAAATAAGTGATAAATATCTGTGTGACTTAATATAGAAATGTGTTATTATTTTTTAAACAGACAAGAAAAGAAAGTAAATCATATAAACTAGGGAGTACTATTTTTATTGACAAAAAAAAAATCCATTGGTTGAACTAGACAGGTAGTTAAGAATTTACGAACCTATACATATAGTCATATACCATCAAGCTACTTGATATTTTTAATTATATACACACACACACACACACACCCCCCCCACACACACCTCCCTTGGGCTACCCCTCTTGAAAAATATTGGCTATAACTTACATGTAATGGTTTAAGTGAAGTCTATTCTGCTATTGCCCATATGGACTTAAGTATGTGCATATCTTGTTCATGATGTTATGTCTCTAAGAACCATGTTGTTCAAGTTGTACTGTTTTTATCTCATGTTCTTGATCAAGATTTTCATTATCTTGTCATTATTTGGCTGTGTGACTATTTCAGAATCAGAGTCAGAGTCATGGTTTGTGCAACAATATGTAAGACAAGCTCAGACGAAATTTGAGTTGAAAACCAACAAGTTTTGGGAGTATGATGAGCAATCCAACAGTTGGTTACAAGTGGATTTGCCTTATGATTTAGTTTCTTGTTTCAATGATAACTGTACTAAAGTCAATAGAATTGATCAGAGTAATCAAGAACCTGAAAAAGATGAGATCTTTACTAAAGTTAAGGATGAGGGAAGTTCTTATACTTATCTTCCTTTGAGAAAAAGAGTTTCTTTGACAAAAATGTCTGAAGCATCTATCTGGATCACTGGTGTAAGTGGATCAATCTATGAAAGATTTTGGAATGGATTGCAGTGGGTTATAGCACCTCATGAATTGTCAATATCAGCAGGGTATGCAATTTCTGTTTTCATGGTCAATCAGACAATTCTTGCTCTATCAGAATCAGGATATATCTATCAGGTAACCTTTTGAACATTCATATAAACATGTAAGGTAACCATTAAACTATCTGATAAGGGGTGCCTTAGAGTAACGGGTTCGAGCCATGGAAGAAGTCACTAGTGCTTGCATTAGGTAGGCTGTCTACATCTCCTTCTCCGAACCCTGCTAACACGGGATGCTTTGTGCACTGGGTTGTTCTTTATTCAACCATCTGATAAATTTTAGTGAATATTGGATCAGAATTCTCTTTTATTTTATAATATTGGAGTGTGATGGGCTTAAATGGAGCGACATGGAAGTAAGCCGACACCAACTTACTTGGGATTGAGACATAATCATTGTTGTTGTTGTTATTGTAATAATAGTAGTAGTAGTAATATCAGATTAGAACTCTCACAGTATTTTCTGTTTGTCTTCATTTGGTATAAAATTTAGTGGATATCTGATTGTGAATCTCCTTTATAATATGGGACTGTCAGGCTTTAAATGGAGCGACATGGATAGTGAGGATTCATATAGTTGACTCCAACTTGCTTGGAACTGTATCAGATTATATAATTCTCATGTTTATTTACCTTTGGTGTAAAAAGTGTAATCTATGTTATTTTCCCACAGTTGCAACTAAGTGATGATCAGCCAGTTTGGATAAATATTACACCAGCAAGTGATCATCAAACAAGTAAAGAAACAGAACTAATTCAAATTGTATCAGGAGTTGTATCCAGTGATAGGAAGTGAGTATAGTATATTCGTACACTTGACTATTTCGATATTGAGGATTTTCTCGAGGAAAAACAAAGTTAAATTATGTTACTGCAGATAGTTGTGACTTGTGTGAGCTCCAGGCAAAGCTAATAACACCTTGAATTTGTCCATCAACATCAGGAGAATATATTTCTGCACAAAGAATGGAACTTTATTAGAACTCACTGAGGTTGATCTCATAAGGTGAGAACCACTCATATATATGATTGACTATGGTCGTCTTTGTTGAAGTGTGTGATCATCACATCTAAAAGCTTAAATCATTAGAAAGAACACACATCAATGTCTGCTTTCAAATGCAATTAGGTGGACTAATCATGGAAAACCTCCCGGAGCAAATGTTGCAGCAATCGCGGATGCATCTACATTTATATCAGAAGTAGTCTTTACAATTAGGTAAAACAGCAAAAAGGATCCTAGTTCTTTTGGTTCAATCGTTCGAATGTCTCTTATTCTTTGCCTAATGGATGTAACATTTTTGCAACAGTACTGCAGGAGATCTTTATGAATACGATCAGCGCTCAAGGCCATCATGGAAGAAGCATATACAAAAAGAGTCTTCTGATCAAGATACTTCTCTGAAACCATCTCTAGGATGCAGTTTAAAAGGAGTGAATGGAGCTATTTCAAAATCTTTGTTTCTCTTGGCTAAGGTACAAAGCTCTTTTTAGTCCATCACCTATAGTTTAACAAAAAGAACACTGTATTAAGAAAAGAAAGGAAACTTAGTGGACTGACCCCATCATCTCTACCCCGTAGGAACTACGAGATTACCATAAGGATGCCTTCAGCACCCTAGGGGTCATGTACCAGCCATAGAACCTTGCTCAATAAGTGGAACACGTTAACCATTCACAACTACTGATGGAGGACTCGTTGAAAAGTTCCAGTGAGCAGGTGTTAACCCCCATACATGGTCTTAACAGTCATAAGTAAAAGAAACTTTTCAGCTGATAATAAAATAATGCAAGGACTTCATGTCTCGAAAGACTTCCGTCTTGCTGGAAGGACAAATAGGAAACTGTGTGAATAGTGCTAACATGAGATCACTGCAACTTTATAGTAAATTGCTTGATGAATTACATGATCCTCCAATTTTCCCCTGAATATATCAATGTATGGTGTGAATTAGTAATATACCTAAGTTAAGAATCATTTCAGAAACAGCCTCTCTAACTCCACGAGGTAGTGGTAAGGTCTGTGTACACTCTACTCTTCCCAGACCCCACTTAGTGGATTTCACTGGGTATGTTAATGTTGCGCCTAAGTCAAGAATCCATTTATTAGATAAACTTGATCTACCAAAGTGGTTTTCTGGTTCCTTTCATGCCTACACTCCCATCTCTTAACATCACTATCTATTTTTGATGCAACACATATAGTTTTGACTTCCCTTTTCTTGTAAATTTTTGAACATATGAAGGGAGGATATTTAATAGAGAGACGGTCACAACAAAGGAAATGGAAATGGATTAATCATGGAAATCCAAAAGATCATGTCCTGTCTTCCATTACATGCCTTTCTGAAGAAAACTTGGCTGAAAATTCTCACTCATTGTTTCTTACAACTATAGCTGGTTACATTTTCGAATATCGAATTCCAGATCATTCAGGTATGATTTAGAAATAACTCTTCTTCTCCTTTTAAATGTGCTAATTCATTACTTAGCAACAGATACAGTATTCAACCATTAATCTGCCTCGAAAAATTGAATCTTTGACATGAATACAGGCATTGACCAAGAGGATGATACTACAAAAAGTTGGATCAATCATGTTTATCCCCCTTATGCCAAGGCTGCAAGAGGAATTCCAGGAGTGCAATTGCATCCTGGCAGAATTATTTTCCCACTTGATGATGGTAGGCTTGGAGAGCTTCGCCTATCCGGTCTCGGTGATGAGAGTTCTGGACCGAACTATCAAATTAATGCCAGAAGAAGATCATCACAGAAGTATGTATGGTTTCTAGTAGATGCCCCAGAAACAGAAGGATGGAATGCAGAGTATTGCACTGAAGAACATGGACCGTTGAATTGCATTGCAGGCATCAAAGATGAAAACAATGAACTTGATCTCACGACATCGACAGCAAGAAGGAGAAGGACAAGCAAAGAACAATACAGTTACATATCAATTGATATGTCAGCTAGGAAAGCTGCTGAACCCGAGGGAGACTACAATATCCCGGATAACTGGATCAACAAAAATTTCCATCTGAGGGTGATGCATGAAGGAAAATCATTCTTCCTAATAACGGAGGGTGGTCTGATTTTCGAGTATCTAAATTCTGATAATGTGTGGTTCTGGCTTAGGCATGATCATCCAACAGCTATGAGAGGTGCCCTTGGGAACTATAATGGAAGTTTGTTTTTGGTTGATGAGCAACGGAGTTTGCTCATCAGAGAAAGAGATAGTGCTGAACTAGCATGGATTAATTGCACTGCTATGAAGAAAGGAAGGCAAGTAATCGGAGGTCCTCCGTGGGACGATCTACCAGGGAAATCTCGAAATGCTAGAAAAGAAGATGCACTTTTCTTTGTAAGCAAAAGTGGGAGATTGCTACAATTTGCAGTAAGTAGCATATACTATGTCCACTTTTCTAGTTTAGAGGTTCAAAAGGTGAGTATACGAAGAATGCTTTCAGCCTAATAAAATGAAGGCTAAAATGAGTGGCACTAAGCTTATATATCCTGAAATTTCTAAGCTTCCAGTCTAAATATTGATAAAATGAAGGCTAAAGTGTCATAACCTGTTTCTTAGGTTGCACTGAGAAAGTTCAAATGGAAAGATTGTCGGTACCCAGCCAGTACAAAGATTGCAAGCATTGCTGACCAGGAACTG
The DNA here is from genome assembly GCF_900185275.1 of Solanum verrucosum. NCBI lineage: Eukaryota > Viridiplantae > Streptophyta > Magnoliopsida > Solanales > Solanaceae > Solanum > Solanum verrucosum. The sequence continues at coordinate 4,835,241 of NW_026019984.1, forward strand.
CTCCGAGAGAACGTGGTGTTTGTCATTGGAAGGAACGGACGCTTATACCAGTATAACAAAGTTACTGAACTATGGCATGAACATTACCAATCTCAACATTTGGTTCTATCAAGATCTCCTGGAACTGCAATGAGGTTATCTTCACTGTCACTGCAAGGTTCTCTTTTCATGCTTTCGGCAGATGGTGGACTAGTTGAATATAATTGGAATCCGTCCAACGGATGGAATTGGATAGAGCACGGAACACCAGATCCAAGTGTCATTCTTGTTGGTTCACCAGGACCATGCTTCACAGGTGCTCATCTGTTCTTAATAGGTTCAGATGGAAAAGTGTATCTAAGGTTCTTGGACAATGGAACATGGAAATGGAGAAGCTGTGGCTTCCCATTTATGGCAAATGAAAAACATGTCTCTGATAATCATGATCGTAAAGAAACTTGTACTTCCGATGATCTTGCAGATCGTTTAGAGAAAATTGAAGAAAACCTCCAAGCCTTAAACAAAAACTGTGACTCCAAGGTTAGTGTTTATTTACAATTCCTCTACTTGCTTCTTGGATATTTGGACTATGTTATACGGACTCTCCATCCCTTTGCTCAATTTTGAGTCCAAACATTCATGATCCGGATGTGAATGAGTCGAATGACTTATAATCCAATAAGTAAAACATTGGTATGGGCACACCTTTTTGAATACTAAACAGTATTTGGGCTATGTTACATGAACTACCCAACCAGGGGTTAGCAAGTTCTGTAGAACCTAGAGCTTCGGGTATACATAGTCTAAAATCTATATTTCAGAACCCACAAATTCTATATGAGCCATCGCCTAGATGCAGTTACGTTGGTATAGCACATCTTTATGAAGCCTAACATAACAGTAGTGAATACTTATCCATGCAACAAAGCCTCTATTGTCATAGTCATACATTGGTTTATAAACAGGTGGCACTTACAAGACCGATTCCTTTTTCGGAAGATTCAGTCATATTTGAGCTCAGAGATGGCAGAGTATGTAAACTTGAACTCTACTTGAATGTTTAGAGGTTTGAAAAGTCTTATCATTTCATAAACTTCCCAGAATTGCTATAAAAACTTACTCATAGTACTGATTTCTCTTTTAACAGATAGAATCTGACATTATCAAAGCTACTAGTAAAACATATTATTGAAGCCAAAGAACTAACTGGAATGCGTATAGTCACTCAACTTTATCCGTTACAACGATCAAGTAACAAAATTATTTTTTGTCAACTAAAGCAACTTTACTTTACTTTACACACTATAACAACAAAGTCACTATATAATGGGTAAAGTTGAGTAACCATACTATTTCACTAGGTACTTGTTACCTTTTACCATCACCGGTACTGAGTAACTTTGTCTTTCATGGTTTAAGCAAATTAGAAGAAATCACTAACGTTGTTTTGGATTTTAAACTCTTGTATCCCATGACTTTAGTTGGCAGAAATGCGACGGACAGGAAATACAGATTGGACATGGTCACGTACGATTGGCACTCCTACTAGCCTCTGCGTAACAAGTTTCTGGGCAACTTTAGCATAATAACATCAAAAACACATCGTCACGTTAGCTGCAGGACAGGTGAAAAGATCAAGCAAGCAACAGCTTACAACTATACATGTATATATATATAGAGAGAGAGAGAGAAGAAGAACTAAACAGAAATTAGAAAATAAACAAACTTGTACAGTTTTCAATCCATGTTTCTTTGTACAGACACTGTATTAGAGTAAAATGCTTGTAAATCTACAATTTATCATAGTAAGATGCATTTACAAGTGTTACAAGTTTATATAGTTCATTTTTATTTTTATTTTGGTTTCCCACCCCGGAGCCCATATTAGAGCTCCGACTAAATCCGGATTGCGCACTGCAGGGCCCATTCAAGGGTGGCGCTCCCAACAGGATTTTCTCCATACCCAAGGCTCGAACCCGAGACCTCTGGTTAAGGATGAAACATTTCCACCACTGCACCACAACCATCATAGGTTGTATAGTTCATTTTACAAGTGCAGAACATTGTAAATATATTACTTCCGCTGTCCTAATTTATGTGGCACATTTCGGATATCGAGATTCAAACATGTCTATCTTTGATCGTAAATTTTTCCTATATCTTTTAAATATTTTGTATTATCAATTATTGAGACTTATAGTACTTTTTGTGTAGTTTACAAATATATAAATTTCATTTTAAAAAATTTGAAAATTTCATGAGCAAATTCTCGGTCAAACTTAAACTGTTTGACTCTCGAAAAGCGAAATGTGTCACATAAATTGAGACAGAGGGAGTACCTTATATAGTTAGTTGAATCATAGGAGAGATCTGTAGAATATTTTCTTACTTTTGATAGAGTTTCTTGCTAGTGTATATGAACATGTAATGCTGATATAATAAAGGGAAAACTTCATAAATAGTTACAGTGGGAAACATAATAGGCCTCATTAAATATAGTTTGCCTATTTGTGCATCATAGCTATAGTTTAAATAGCTATTATGATTCTTATTTGTATAATTTGTCCTTTTTATAAGTAATTATACAAAATCTTATTTAATTATATCTAATTGATTATGTGGTAATTAAGGAAAATAATTCTTTAAGTAAAGGTCATTTAGTTTAATTAGAATACGTTACCAAAATAAGTGTTCTTCTTCATGAGGAAACGCAGAGTATTCATTGTTTTCATTCAATCAAAGCTTCTTTAGTAGTAGAACGGAAACAATTGATTCTTTTTGTGGCTTAAACAACAAAAAGATAAACACAACAATCTATCCATTACAAGTAGTATATTATTCTATGTATATGTATTTTTATATATTTCTTGGTTAATTCGTGTTTAATTTGTATTAAGATCCGCTAGATTGGTATTAAGATATGAAGTAGTTGATTTGTTTGAAAATAATTTGTAGATGTATATAATTTGCATAGAATTCCAGACTAAGTTTGTTTGTGTGTGGTTTTGTCTAACCATATTGTATATAATTGAGTAATTTTTGGTTACTTGTATCAGTTTGTATATGTTACGGTTATATTTGTATATTAGATAGATTTTATACAAGTCGTGGGTGATTCTGTGTCTAAACATATTGTGATTTATGAATTTTTTCCTTACTTTATCAATTTTGTATATGTTACTATTTGATTTGTATATTAGATAGAATTTATACAAGTCGTCATAAATTTTAAGTCAACAAATGTAAATAATTGAGTAATTTTTCTGTTACTTTTATCAGTTTTGCATATGTTACTTTTTGATTTGTATATTAGATAGATTTTATACAAGTTGTTATATATTTTAAGTCAACAAGTGTATGTAATTGAGTAATTTCGATTACTTGTATCAGTTTGTATATGTTAATGTTTGTTTTGTATATTAGATAGATTTTATACAATTCATTATATATTTTAAGTCAATAAATGAATATAATTGAGTAATTTTTGATTACTTGTATAGTTTTGTATATGTCAATTGGACTTGTATAACTATGAACAATAACACAACAGATTATTAATTATGTAATATATACAAATGCTAGTTTTCTTAATTAAAATTCATTTATTATGTCATATACAACTTAAATTATCGATATACAAAAGAAAGAAGAGAAAACAGGGCTATACCTCAAAATCATCTGATTCATGTTAATTAATCCATTGCAACATAATCATGATTCTTGTACTTTTTTTTCTTTTATAGGAATCATCAAATCAGTATCATTAACTCTTTTTTCCTCGTCTTTCTTTCTTTGGAGATTTTAACCCAGTATTGATGGGGTCATTGAGAAACTTAGATCTCATCTTTTTCTTTGCAATGTTTGAATCAAATATCATTAGATTTCGTAATAGAACATGCAATTGCTTCAAAATGTTGAATTAAACTCAACATAAAAGATGGATTTCCAATCAAATTTGTTGCATGCAAATGTATACCTCTAGTGATTCTCTTTGATGAAGATTGCTCCTCCATGATTAGAATGATTGTACCCAAGGAATCGAGATTTGGCTATAGAACTATGAAAAAAAAGGAAAAATTGAGAAAATTATACAAATACAAAAAAATATCAAAAACTGATGAAATTTTAAAAAAAAAAAACCTAAATGGAGATTACCTGATTTTGCAAGATTATGAGGGTTGATTCAAAATTTTAAAAATTTGAAAATTGAATTGGTTGAGAGATTCATGGGAGAATAACATAATTGAGGAGTCAATTAAGTGGGTAGGTTAGAGAGAAAGTGTGAAAAGATTTGTATAAATGGGAAATGGAAATATACACGATCTAATATAAAAATGTGAGACCCATCAAAACCATTTTCTTAAACAATAACCCTTTTCTATAATTAATTAAAACTATAGTCATGTAGCATAATTATCTATTTAATGTTAGTTTAGTTATATAATTTTCCCTATGATAAAATATGAAGTTTTGTTAAGTTTCATGGTATCAGAGCCACTAGGGCTCAAGATGTTGGTTCAGAAAATTTGAAACTTTTTCTAGCATCTTGGGAAAAGATTTCTGCTACTTGGATTTGGCAGGATACATTTGGGCTTGTTGTTCCAGCATCATCTAATTAGTTCCAAGGTACTTTAGATTGATTTCTGGTGTTCCAACTTTTCCTATTTAGATAATGTTTATTTTTTTCTTTGCATTTGTGATATAAAATCTGAAAATTGCTTTGTGCTTTTGTGGTTGTTTGGTTCAGTTTTGGTGCTAATTTATTGCTCTTTTCAACTAGTTTGGTGTCAGATTTTTATCATTTGCTCTTCTTAATCAATTTTTTGGCTAAATATTAGTTAAAATGTTTGAGGATAATCTGCCATGACTGAAATTATTTTCAACTTATCCAAAATTACAAATTACAAAATGACTTAGAGCTTGTTTTGCATTGTTGTTGGAAGGTCAAAAGTACTTATTTTGAGATAAAAAGTACTTATTTTGAAAAATCAAGTGTTTGGAAAATTAATAAAATTGTTTTTAAATGGAAGCAAAAGCAATTTTTCTATTGTTGGTAAGAAGCTAAAAATTTCTTTTTTAAAAAAAAAAGTGAGAAGCAGAAAATTATTTTTTTTCAAGACTAACATATCGCTTCCATATATACATATTTACCAATATATCTCTTATTAATATTGAGTTTCATTTAAATTTTATTCTTTATTTTATATAACAAAATTTTATTTTATTTTACATTTATATTTTATTTTATTACGGTTAACAACAATATTTTTGCAAGATTAGAAAAAAATAATTAAAGATTCCAGCCCTCCCGGAATAAAGTATAGTATTGATTGAAAATTTGAGATGTACATTTTAATTTAATAAAAATAAAAAATTAATTATTTTTCTATAATAGAAATTTAAAATAGTTTCTCTTTATAAAATAATTTTAATATTAAAAGTACATTGATACGTGCCTTTTTTCATAATTTGACTCTCAAAACACAAGTTGCTTATCAAAAGCACTTTTCAAATGAATTGGCCAAACACAAATTGTTTTTTTTTTTCAAAAGCACTTATATGAAAAGCTATTTTTTTAAAATGCTTCTAAAAATAAACAGTTTTGATTAGCAATATCAAATATAGGATCTTAAGAGTACCTTGATTGTTGAATACTGAATATTCTTTTGAGAGCATTGTGAGCTTGTTGAAGCTTTTGATTATGTTGAATATGAAAAGAAAGGTTGATGAGAATCTAATTCCCTTGAGGTCCTTTAAAAATAGGTTAGACTCATAGATTTGATTGTGTGTGATTTCATTTATTCTACCTTTCTATCCTTTTTTCTCTTACTTTTTTCTTTAAAAAAAATATTTGTTTTTCTTATTCCGCTCTTAGAATTGTATCAATTAGTATTTATTGATAAAATATTGAGATACGAAAATCAAAATCTTAACACTAAGAACAAAAAAAAAAGATAATTGATAGAAGAGACATAAAATGGAAAAGAATTGAATTCAATGGTTATAAATCAATCCATACCTTCAATTGACTTGATTCAACAAAGCACCAATCCTATAAAAGCAAGACACAAAAATGGAAATAATAGGCAATCGTGACTATATCAAAATCAAGGCCTCATATTAAAAACATCAAAACAAACATCTATACCATAGAGATGACTCTAAAAAGGAAAGATTAATTTCCTCTAGCAAGCAATCTCATCAAGGGATCATCATTTTCTAGCAATTATGATTTTAGTGTTAGACTTTCTCAAGAGTATACTCAATTCATGAGAATTCAATACATAATATTAAAATAATTGAAGTCTTAAAGAGTTATTCTTAGTTATTTATAGCCAAATGTCACGGACTTAGAGTCTTACTAAAGCTCCGTGCGGCACTTGACAACTTACTCACGAATCTTTCACGATCTTGTAAGCTCAAGTAAGCCCTTTACGACTAAGATCGCTAAGAGAATGAAAAGGAAGACTTAGAGAATTTTGGAAGAAGGCTTTTGTATTGCTTTTGGAAGATTGCTTTACACTTGGATTCTTGGTTGGTTGGTTGGATGGTTGGTTGGTGCCTTGCAAATGAGGGGCACCTCTATTTATACTTCCTTCTAGGGACTAAAATGTAATTAATATTTACTTTTCAAGTCCCTAAATTATTTACACTTTGGTCCCTCCCTAGAATCTTCTACTAATTCTAAGAAATTCTAAAGCTTTCCAAGAAAATATCTAGTCCCTCTTCTAGAATTCTCTACACATTCTAGAGAATTCTTTCTTGGAAACTATCTAGGACCTTCCATTGCCTTCTAAGTTATTCTAGAGAATTCCCTAGAATTCTCTAGCCTTCTTGAATAATCTAAAGGGTTCTAGAATCTTCCGGAAACCTCTCCACAACTCTAGACCCTTCTGTCCGGATGCCAAATTTAACTGTGATGTGGCGGGACGTGACACAAAGCTAACTATTACAAAAAATACTCTTAATGAAATAAGGTTCTTCTTAGACAAGAGGCTTGCATTTTAGGAATATCCACTTTAGCATACATAGTCTCTTTCTTCCTTCTTCAAGTAGTCTTCTAAGTGGAGTCTTGTACCTCCACTTTAGCACATTCTTGAGTTTCAACTCTTCATATCAACTATCAAGCACTCTCCAAGTTCCAAAGTAGCAACTCGATCGAAGATATGTCTACATCTCCTTAGCTCGATTTCGTGTGCAAAATTTTGATGAAACTCAACTTGCATAAATTAAGCTTTCTTTTGTCAACTTCACTCCAACGAAGAGGAGTTCTACACTTAATAAGTAGCAGAGGTAAAATTAAGCACCGCTAATTTAAAGAGCATATACTAAAGGCCATCTCAAAATATGAGAAATTCGTGCAATAACTTGCTTATTGTCAAAATAGGTAAGTTAAGTGATCATATATAAAATTAACTCAGTATATTTTTTATTTAATAATTAACAACCTAAAATGAAAGTGTTCGAGCTAAAATATCTTGAATTCAAATTCTTAAAATATTCTATAAAATCACAGATTTATACCACTTCACAAACATAAAATGTCTTATGTTTTACAAATATCATTAATTATTTATATACAACAAATAAATGAAAAGAAAAAACGAACTCTTTGTGATTTTTTTAATTTCTTATGAATAGTTTAAATATAATATAATATTAAATATCTATTGGTACCTATCACGCTCGTGAGGTGTGCTAGTTTTTCTTTATAATTTCCTTTAAGAGTGTGAGAATGACAGATTTAATTAGAAAATAGTTCTAATAATTATCTCCACTTCACCAAATTTGGCAAAGGAAACTCATGACCAACTCTTGAAAAATTGCACCACTTGTTAAATATTATATAGAGGTTCAATGTGCTTAATTGCCAAATTATGTGGGTTCCATACCATTGAATTATACTATAAATAGTACTCCCTTGAGTCCAAATTAAGTGAATCGTTGAGACCTTTTCTATAGTTCAAAATAAATGAATTATTCAAAGTCTAAAAATTGTTGGGGGTGTTTTTGACATGTATCTTTCATTTAATAAGATTGTTAACTACTTTACATTTTCTAGGATACTATAGTTTGAAAATAATCAAAGGAATAGTGAAAACTGAAAAGTAGCCTATAATTTATAAAAAAAATAAAAAATATCATACCCAATAATTCACTTAATATAAACAGGAGAAAGTAACATATTTCTAACCAATAAATTTAAAGAGTATCAAATTAGAAAATAGTTCTAGAAATCCCTACTTCACCAAATTTGGCAAAGGAAACTCGTGATAATTTCTTCAAAAATTGCACGACTTGTTAGACATTATGGAGATTTTATGTGCATGATTGCCCAATTATGTGGAGCCCATAACATTGAATTAAATTATAAAATTACTTATTTTGGGTATATAAATTTAATCAGATTATTTTAGCACTTATAACTTGTTTGATCAAGTTTTTGAAAACTTTAATAATACTTTTTTTTTTTAAAAAAAAATACTTGCTTTAATAATCTTTTTGAAATTGTTTAGCCAAACATAGAATATTACTCTCAAAAAGTATCTTTTTAAAATAAATAAAATACTACTGATAAGAAAATATTTTGTAGAATTAATTGATTTTATAATTTGGTTGAACATGATATTAATATACAAGTTATATGTTCAGGGATAAATATGTGACCTCTAGCTTAAGATAAGAGCCTCAAATCGGCAATATATATAAAAGATATTGGGTATATAAGTACGTATGTATTACGCTTTAGCGAAGCGTTTTAAAGTCGTACGGGTCGGCCCAAAATCAACAATATCACTAATGGATTGAACTGTTACATATGGTATCATAGTCACTCATATATCTTGTCGATGGTGAGTCAGTGTTCAATTAAGTTTAGACAAAAAAAAAAAATTAAAAAAGAATAAACCTTAGTGTTGAATCTAGACAAATTTCATGCGATGAGGGGAAACATCAGCGAGGATGTCGAGTCATAAGAAAGGGTATATATGACATTCTTTCTTAGGATAAGAAACATATTGACAAAACAAAATTGGTGTTAGGTAGGTATATAAGTAAACAAATATTACACCTTAGTGGTGCATTTAGTGGTCTGAATCTAAGCCCAAAGTGAATAATATCACTAGCGGGCTAAATCGTTATAAAATAATAATTTTCAAATCCAATAAATCAAATAAGTTAGTGTACATAAATCCAAAATTTGTATCCACAAAATTCAGATCTTAAGTAGGCGTTCAAACATAGATTTCAAATATTATTCACTTTATTTTGAATTTATGAAGCTATCATGGATTATACATTTTCCAAAGAAAAATTGAAATAATATTTATGTTTAAATGCACTTAAATACAACTTCAAAAGTGAAAAACAAGTTAAAATACAACTTCAAATCGAATTTAAAGATCAAATGCTAATTATCGAATGAATGTGAAAAAATTATTTCAAAGGAAAAACTCTTTTAGACAGAATAATTTGGCCATAATGGCACAAATACATATTCACACTATAAACTAGGTTTCTTTTTTACAATTATACCCTTCTTTGACAAATTCACATTTTTAATTTATTTATTATTTACTCCCTCTATCCTTAATCACTTGTCCACTTTTGAATTGATACACATATTCAATTTTGACAAATCAAGAAAGGACAATTCTTTTTATCTAGTATACCCTCAATTAATTACTTTGAAAAAGGTAAAAAAAATTTAAAATCTTAAGTTTTAAATTCATCCACTTCATAATTAATAGGGGTAAAATGGTAAACTCATTATGTCAATCATTGTTTTCTTAATACAATTTAAAAGTGAACAAGTAATAGGGACAGAGGGAGTAATTAATTGACGGTATAATAGATAAAAAAATTGTTCTTTCTTAATTTGTCAAAATGAACAAGTAATTAAGACAACTAAAAGGGAAAAAATGGACAAATAATTAAAAACAGTGAGAGTATTATGTTTCAATAAATGAGAGATTTCCAATACATGGGAAATTAAGTAATTTTCATATTTCTCTAACTTCCATACATATACGGCTTTTAATTTCTTTTTAAAATATTGTAAAATGGCCAAAAACCAATACGTATGTAGTTTTTTTTTTCCTTTTCTATTTAAAAATCTATAAAGAAAATAGTTCAAGGAATTTGGGAAATAGAAAAAAGTTAATTTTAACTTTTTACATTTCTGATCAAATTCTAGTCATTTAACATTACTCTAATTCAAAAATAAATAAATAATTGTTATGGAAAATGGGTTCTAAAGCCTAGTGGTTGAGAACCAGGAGGTTTCAAATTCATCCTCAGTAGAGATAAAAAAAATCACTAAGTGATTTTTCTCATCTGTCATTGCCTTGGTGAACAGAGTTATCTGGTATATTATTGGTGGAATGTGATAAATATCCCATAAAATTAGTTGGATCACGCAAAAAATTAACCCAAAAATATATACTTATGTGTAACACATGATTTAAGTGTTTATTAATTTGGTATAAACTTACCTTGCCAGCAATAATATGGTACTACTAGGGAAGCATGCTATAATCAAAACCTTTGAATAGACTTGTTTGATTTTAGGGATAATTAATTCCAAGAAAAGAAAAACATTAATGTTTAGAGGGGGTTAGGTGGTGTCTTTGGACAAGACAGTAAAACAATTTCCAAATTTCAATAATGTTTATCTTCACCCAATGAATTCTTCATATTTGCACTTTTATCCACTCCCATGCATTAATTATGCCTCTCATATCAATGGCATAATGACATGGTAGGTGAAGTAGTTGGAAAAAACCCTTTGACCAAAATAACTTAACTTCAACACAAACTTTGCTAAGGACAAATGCAATAAAGATAACTTAAGATTTACAAAATACTAAACTTGTATTTTACTAAATTAATTTTATTAATAATATTTTAAAAGTTTAAATTTACTTATTTTTATTCTATGTAATTAGGAAAGTGCTAAATTGCCAGAAAATTTTAAAAACTATAATATTTTTTTTTAAAAAAAATAAACTGATTTTTTTTCCATTTTTTAGTTAAAAAAGTATTAAAGTTAAAGGATAAAAATGTTTTAAAAAATAAAATAACATAGATAAAATATCATTCTGGCCAAATTTTCTGCCCAAAAAGATTTTTTCTATTTTAATATTGAAGATAGGGAGAATTTTAGTAGTTCATTTTACTGACTACTTGAACTCTCAGTTTGTTAGTGAGGTTCAATTCCAAAAAAAATAATATTTTTACTACAAATTCAAATAAAATTAAACAAAAAAAGTATAAACTATTCAATCACAATAAATGTACTATATACATAGTTTAAGTTATATAATTGATAGTATATGTTTTTTTTTTACACTATAAAGTTACCAAACAGTAGGAAAAGAAATTCAAATGTCAAATTTATAATCTTAAAAATAAAATAGTTCACTTATTATAACAGATCATTGAAATTTAAGGATGTAACAATTCATTAGGCAAAAATATATTTTCTCTTTCTAATAGGTATATGTAAAACACAATAATAAATTTAGTGTAATCTCTCTATATGAAATGAAATATGAAATGCGAAAATACTCCATCCAAAGGACCGTACAATTTGTAGCTGTCAATTATATTTCATTTTGTCCCCAATAAATAACTACGTAATTCATTACTTCCAACGATTCAAAATAATTAATGTTTTAATTTTTAAAAAATAATTTAAATATTTGATATTTCACAAAATTGAAAATGTATCTGATTCTTTCTCCATTCCGTATTGGTTGTCCACATTATTGTAAATAATTATCCCACATTATTTGTCAATTTATAAAATCATGATAGATTAATTCTCTCTATTTACTCTTACAATGAATTCTTTTTTTAAAAGTGTTACAAGTTTGTAAATTTCTAAAAAAAATCTTAAGGAGTAAATTACTCACTTCGCTCATTTTTACTTGTTATTATTTGACTTGGTCCACTCATTAAAAAAACAATTATTGATATATGTATTTTATCAAACTATCCTTGTTAAATGATATTTAGTATTGAGTCTTGAAAAAAGATTTGAAAAATAAGTATTTAATATTGAGGGTAAAACTTGAAAAAATAATTGTTTTTTTCATATGTCAAAAGTGATAACTAAAAATGAAAATCTATATTAGAAATAAGTGACAAATAAAAATAAACACAGAAAATAATAAATTACGCTTTTTTATTTGTGATTTTCAAGAGGCGCGTAAAAGAAAAATAAATTAACTAATAATGAACGGATGAAATAGTGTAAATTTTTAAAATCATTGCCTGACTTCTTGAAACAGAAGCATTTATTCACACATTTCGAATATATCACCTTTTTTTTTAACAAGAAAGTGGATAATGCCCTTGGCCATAGATTTTCCAAATAATATTTGGAGAAAAATTTGGCATTTTGTCCATATATTTTATCATTATTTGGTAAATATTTTTGACAAATATCCCAAATTCTCAAGTACTAGTTTTTTTTAGTATTTGGGCCAAATCTCATTATTTGGAATCTTTTGAAAATTGAAATTTTACACCAAATTTTTATCTTTTACAAAAACATCATTTATAGTAGTTGTTTGCGTTGTATAACATAATTTTTTACGTGAACACCAAAGTAGTGATAAATATTCAGTGAATATGAAAGTGATGATATGGTTGTTGATGAAAATGATAAACAATCGGCTCAGGATAACAAAGTCATGTATTTTGTCTACTACACAATGTATGAAATGATGCTTGTTGCACTCACTCCAAAGTCCAAGCTACCACATTGCTCTAGTGTCATGGACACTACTTGTTATTTGTTGCAACGAAGATTCAATTGACTTGTACTACAAACTTATGGTTAGATTTTATAGTTTTAAAACTTATGGGTAAATCATATTTTTCTAAAAAAGTGAAATATATTTTCCAAATAATATGGTCAAACACATGGTGAAATTTCACCCAAATTTTCACCCAAATAATATTTGCCAAGAATATTTGGAAATCTATGTCCAAACGCTAGCTTAGTCTCTCTCCTAAAGAAAAAAAATATTTTAATATATTATATAACTATTGAAAATAACTTTTCAATCTCTATCAATAACGATTGTGATAGAGTGATAAATACTTATTTATTCTTAATTGAAATTATGTTTGATCTCCTAAATACTGAATCGCATTTATTAGAGATCGCACGAAGATATTTCATCCATTGGAGCATATTTTGGAGAGATAAATACTTTTTGTGATCATTTTGAAATCAAACGGATGATGTGGGAAAGGTGTAATGACTCTTGAAAAGCACCAAAAAGTTACTCCCTTTTATTGAACTTAGAAAGAGAATCTAAGTTTAAAATTTGAATTCCCTCCTTTCATCAAAAAAGAATTATTTAAAAAATATATAAAATAATAATACTTAAATTTAGATTTTTTAAAAAATATGAATAAAATTAATTTGATAATATATATCTCTAATTTTAAAAAACTTAAAAGACTTAAATGAAAAGAAGAAAGTATGTGAAAATTGAAAAATGTAGAAAGGACGAAGAAGTTTGTCATTGTATAATTTGGTACTCATTTTTAAAAAAAATTAATGAAAGTTATGATGGAGAGATAAATATATTTTCATTCTAAATAAAAATTCTCGAGTTTGAATTTATATAAATACGAAATTATTGTTAGGGAGCACACCCTAATAGAAAAAAATATATTTTTTTTAAAGTGAACGTGCACTATTTCAGGGGTAAGAGTTTTTGACACTCTCGGTCTTAGCGCGTTAGTAACACGCAAAACAAAATCTTGACTAGATTTTTGGGGATGTTAAATGGATAACGACACTTGCGTTATTAATATTTTCTATGTCTAACTATAGTTGTGTATTATAGTATTTTGAAATGTTCATATAGATGTGAGATGACAGTGGGGAGGTGCGGATAGAGGGAGTAATACTTCTTTCGTTTCATTTTATATGAGTTAATTTGATTCGGTATAAAATTTAAGAAAGAAATAAAGACTTTTGAAACTTATAGTTTAAAATAAGTGATAGATATTTGTATAGTTATAAATCATTTCATTAAAGGTAATGTAGACATTTTAAAGTTAAATTGCTATTTGACATAGAAATGTGATTTTTTTTAAAAACTATCGGGAAAAAAAAGTAAGCCATGTAAAGTGGGACATAAAGAGTAGTAATCGATCAATTTTTTATCTGTTTTCTCATAAACATAAAAAAATCCATAAGTTGTAAAACTATTAAATTGTCTCACTTCTTTGAACAATCTTACCAAATAAGCAAATATAAAATCGCATAATACACTATCACAAAGTTATTCTAAATAAATACAATATTTATTGATCAAATTTTAATTCAATCAAAAAATAAAATTGAACATAAGTTGTAGTGTACTAGTCTATAATGTAATCCTCCCACATAGTACATACAATCGTCTCACGTTAAACTTGCATTTCTAGATTATATGTCCTAGAAGACGAACCAACATTGTTACTTTGAGTCATTTGGTTGGTAAACAAATTTGATTAAAAAATAATAAATTTGGTAATATAAATGATAAGTGGGGATTGATTTGAAATTATAACCATTATATGAGATATAAATGGTTTTAAAGGTAATAATTTGAATTATAAATTTCATTTACATTTAATATAAATGGTTAGTAGATATAAATGTGATATTGTTTTATAATATATATACTTATAGGTCAATTTTTATATTTGAAATTTTCAAATCATGCTTTTTTTGGAAAATTTAAAATTTATCTAAATTAGCTTGAAATCACATATATAAACATTGATTTCATCTCATGATCTTATATCGCAATATGAAATTATATGTCCAAACACCTACTAAGATAGCACAAGAGTGTTGTTGGGTGAAATTATGGAGATACAATATGTTATCCATTACTTGATTATTTTAAAGTTTGAGCCAGAGACTAGTAAGATAATGCTAAAATAATTATAATAATACTAGTAAGAGAAAACATAGCAGAAATATGCTTTAAACTACCATAATGTCCTTTTACGATGGAAGAGAGGAATTGTTCCACTATCTACTAATAATTTACGCTAATTTTCGATCTTTATGTATTTGTATTTAGTGTCATGTTCTTTGCAAGGCGGCGATGTGTTAAGTTCTTTCTAATTATATCTCTTCAATTGTTTTTATGTGTATCTCTACCTCTTCTTAAATCTGTCACAACCATTTTCTCTCACCTCCTCATTGGGATCTCTGTACTCTTCTTCATATGCATGAACTATCACGATCTCATTTTCTGCATATGGTCATCATGGTGCCCATTTCCATCCTGCTTGAACTCTTCCGCGTGTCTCATCAATCAAAACTACTTGCTTGTAAATAACATATATACATCATAATATTTCTCCTTAAATATGTCATATCATATCATCTATTATTGAGACAAATAAAAAAAATAGTTATATTTTTCATTTTATGCTTTGACAATAATTTTAATATCTATTTTGTTTTCTTTCTTTATAAATGGTTATCATAACTCCATGGAAAGTGTCCCATTCCATCATTGTAATGTAGTAATATTAATCTATTTGTTGACATTGACATGAAATACCAATTTTGATTCGTGGTTTAAGTTCAAAAAAATTGTCCAATAGAAATTGACACTATTTGTATTTACAATATTAATTACCAACTTCCTCTCTCCATAGTTACTTGTTCAGTTCTGAATTGACACATCTGTTAAAAATAATAATTGATATAATGAATTTATTATTTTGCCTTTATTAATTATGAAGTTGATGAATTAAAAATTTAATTTTTTTAAAAAAAATTCTTTCTTTTTCAAATTAATTAATTAAGAATATAATATATAAAAAGAAATTATTTTTTTAATTTATCAAATTGAACAAATAATTAAGAACAGAGGCACGTTTTTGCAAGTGAGACTCAAAGGCCCTTGTGATTCAAAATGGTTTGACCGGTCCCATGGTCTGCAATGTAATTTATTACTTACTTTCTCTCTATTTATTTTATTTGTCATATTTTAGTTACATGCCATTTATAAATGTATTTTTACCTATAAAGAAATAGATTTGATTAAATTAACCATATAATTTTCTCTTTCATCTCAATTTATTATATATTTTTTCATTATATTAATTAGACTATCGCTGCATTTATTAAATAAGATTAAAAACTAAAAATAAATAATCAATTAGAGTACATCTTAATTTATAAAATAATAATATTAATACTTTTTTTATCCCAATTTATATAATACTTTCTTTTTAGTGACATAGTTCTTTATTTGACAAATATTTAATAACACTGTCAATATTTTATTCATGTTTAAAAATAAATCTCACAAATGTATACTCTTCTATCTCGAACTTTAAAACAGTGTAAAATCTTTTTATATTTTTTAAAATTCATGCTCAATCAGATTATATAATATAAAAAATATTTTGATACATCAATCTAATCACGCTCTCATTTATCATTTATTACAAGTAAAGCTGTTATTAAAAATATATTTTAAAATTAATTATTTTTAATAAGCACAATAATTGAAATAGAGCGGGAAAAAATAGTTGAATGAAAGGAAAATGTTTGGTGGGGGGAGAGAGGGAACATTTTCCTGTGAAGCTGATGTGAATAGTGAGTATTGTTTTGTCCATTTGCTATAAAAGAGACCCACAAAATATAAGGGGAAGATAAAGACTAGACTTGACAAATAAAGCTAATTTAACAACCCCGCACCCACGCACCCCTCACCCCACCCCACCCCATGCTAAAAGTTGTGGTTCTTATTACTTGTCATCAAGGTAATATTTTTTTTTAAAAAAAATTCGCACAATATTTAAAATTTATATTGAAACTTCAATTAAATTTGAATTTTGAATTATAGAGCCCAATCGAAAATCACTGTATCAAAAATAATATTTGTATACTAACTACTAAGGATTCAACTATCAGACATGTAATTAAAGGTGAATCAGTCTCACTACTCTGTACCACAACCCATTTTCTGAGAAATTGTTTTTGCTACTCTAACCCCCTTCAAACACAATTATTTAATCTTTTATTTATTTATTATACCTTTTTCCTTTTATTTTAATGGACTCATATATCAAAAAACATACTATTTTTTTCATTCATTTCAACACTATTAAGAATTATTTTATATTGTTTTTAAAATTAAATTACTATATAAATAATAATAATAATTAAATTTAGAATTTCAAAATATCATTATTAATGTTGATTTAATAAAATACACTTTTAATTAAAAATATAAATTAAAGAGTGTGTCAAATGAACATGGCTCAAGTAATGTGAAATGAAGAAAATAGAATTAGAGAATCCAAAGTATTCTCTCTTTTTTTAATTGTTTAATCATTAAATATTCAGTACATTCTTATTCGACTAATCTAGATTTACATCATATGAAATTTATTTAAGAGAAAAATGCATTCTACTATTTTTCATATAATTCATAGAGATTGAGCTTGGGAAAGATAAACAAAAAAAAAATCATTTATTCATCACATCATTTGATAATTAATTCAAAATAACTCGATTTTAAATCCCTTAGGTAAATATGGAAACAATTTATAGACCTAAATGGTGATATATTTACATTTTAAAGTTGTATGTTATCACAAAATTACCCAATCATCCTTAATCGGACAAATTAATAGATTTGATAACCATATTTCTAATATAATTAACTATTGAAAACTTTTATCTTTAAATAATATAATCAAATTAAATTTTAAAAAAAATGATACATAGTGGAAGCCAAATCATTGTTGTGCCCCCAAGGGTTTGTGATGTTGGTCATGATCAACTAAAAATGAAACTATAGCTATATTTGAGTAATATAATGTTTGATGAATAGAAAATTACAAATAAAATGAAATAAAAGAGAAAATTCGTACATGTATATATTTATATAAAATATACAAAAGTATGGTACGAATACATCTATACATACTTAACAAGTATCATAGATCATTCCCAACTAAATAGTAATGATTATTATATAAAATAATCATTTCCTCCAATAATTTTTAAATTACATATTGCCATCGAGTTCTAACAACCTCATATTTTTATATTAAAATTCACACGATCTTTTAATTTCCACATTATATCTCCATAATAAATATTATATTGAGAACAAGGAGCAAAAATGAAATGGCAACATATCAAAGTCAAATTATGAACTTAATGCAAAAATAGATGAGGCTTTTCTAGCATGTAAGTAAACACAAATCCTCAACGAGGCATAATTATTATTCTTAACCTTCACAACATAGATATGAAAAGTAAAACTTACACTAGCATCTTAGATAAGCCAATTTAACTATCTGATAAGTGCATATATGCTCATCGCATTATATAAAACTCAAAACGAAGAGTTGAACGATCGTATTATTTGAGCCTGAATTCAAAACAAATAATATCATTAATGAGCTGAGGTACTGCTTATGCTATTATATTATTTATCACTTCTCGTGCAAGCTATAGCGATAGTGGGACAAACATCAATGTCTAATCATATTTAGACAAATGTCATATCTTCAAGATGACTACAAAGCTAATATCAATGAGAACATTGAATTTATATATGAAGGTGTAGACAAACACCAATGTTCAATAACGTTTAGATAAATGACATATCGTTGAAGTGACGGCAGAGCAGATATCGACAAGAACATCGTGTTTATATGAAAGTGTAGACAAACATCAATGTTCAATCATAATTAGACAAATATCATATTTTCGAGATGATGACAGAGCGGATGTCAACGAGAGGTATAGACGAACACCAATGTTCAATCACATTTAGACAAATGTCATATCTTTGAAGTGACGACAGAGCAAATATCGACAAGAACAATTAGTTTATATGAAATTGTAGACAGACATCAATGTTCAACCATATTTAGACAAATATCATATTTTCGGGATGATGACAGAGCCGATGTCAACGAGAATGTTAAATTTATATGCACATATAGACAAACATCAACGTTCAATCATATTTTCGAGATGCTGATAGAGCGGATGCCAATGAGAGGTGTAGACAAACACCAATTTTCAATAACATTTAGACAAATGTGTGAGGACAGAGCAAATATCAACAAGAACAATTGGTTCATATGAAAATGTAGACAAATATCAATGTTCAGCCACATTAGACAAATATCATATCTTCGAGATGATGACAGAGCAGATGTTAACGAGAACGCTAAATTTATATGCATATATAAACAAACATCAATGTTCAACCATATTTAGATAAATATCATATTTTTGAGATGATGACAGAGCAAATGTCAACGATAATGCTAAATTTATATGTAGGTGTAGAAAAACATCAATGTTCAACCACATTTAGACAAATATCATATTTTCGAGTTGATGACAAAGCAGATGTCCAAATGTTAAATTTATATATAGGTGTAGACAAACATCAATGTTCAACCACATTTAGATTTTAGACAAACATCATATTTTCAAGCTGATGGCAGAGCAAATGTCGACCATAACACTAAATTCATATGAAGGCAGCAGCGGAGCTAGGTGGGGGTTCATGGTTCGGACGAACCCATTAGCTTTTACGTAGATCCTATATTTATATTAGAAAATTAATTAAATATATGTATATCAACATGTGAATCCCCAAACAAAATTGATTTAGAACCCCCAAACTCCTAATCTTGTCTCCGCCTCTGTTAATGAAGATGTATGGAATATTGTAAAAAGCAAAAAGAACAACTATTTATTTTAACAAGTATCTTTATTGCATGTTATGAGATGTCGCTCCTTGTGCTCAACTTATAAAACACAACTATTTGTTTTAGTATGTATCATTGTTGCAAATTCGATTCTAAATAAGTTACACAAGTATTTTAACGTAGATATTGATAATATTTTTAACATAATATTTCAATTACAATAATACTTCTTTATTTGAATTATCATTAAAAATCTACTAGTACAAGTAATACCTTAAAAAGTGAAAATTAATTCAATTTCTTAAAATATAGAAATCCCATAAAAGAACATAGTAAGTAAAATATATATAATTAAAGAAGACGACATATTTAAAATAGTTAACCTAAACATTGAAAACACGCATAAATATTTTTTCAAAATTTGAACTAAAAGTATTAAGTAAGAATACTTTATTATTTGATCAATTATAATAAGGGCCAAATATATAGATACCTCTTTAACTTGTCTTCATTCTTCATTTTGGCACTCTATTTTAACTCTTTCATTCTATTTTTATGTACCATTTAAAGACAATACTAATTTTATGATTTCTTTAATTATTTCTACATATGCTCTTCAACTGCTATTTTACATCTTAAAAAGCAGCGTTCGTTCGTTAGTTTTTTCATAATTTTTTTAGATTTGATGGACAACACTGATTTTTTATGTTTTTTTTTTTTGCAGGAAAATAATCAACAAAAGTGTGTTGATTTTCTTTCTTAAAAAACCAATGACAGCCCAATGAAGTCTTTTGAGTTTTAATATTTTTTTTAGTAGTATTATTAGCAATAATGAACATGAGTCCTTTTTTTGCTCGTATTGAAGATGAATTCTTTTTATCGGTTTGAATTAATAAATTAGAAGGGTAGTATTTGAATTAAATCTGGATAGCGTAGATATGGAAAAAATTAGAGCAACTTTCACATATAACAAACATAAAAATCATATTTGTATGCTATAGCTATAGTTTGCATAATTGCGCTCTATAACAAACATAATTATGTATATTTCGCTATACATATACAAAAGAAAGCAGTTGTATAATCTGCTTCTGTTTCGGTATACATATACAAAAGATCAATTGTATAATCTGTGTTTGTATAAAGCGAGAAACAGAGAAAGACAAAAGAAAACTGGGCAGGGAAAGATTGTATTTGTATAATCATAAGTGTACAAGACGAAAATATATGCATTTGTATTTGTATATACAATTTTCTCTCGCTTTATACAAACACAAACACAATGTATACATTTGTGTTTGTATAAAGTGAGAGTGGCGAGCGAGATCTGGGAGAGGGGAACGAAAATATGTGTATATATACATTTTTCTCTCACTTTATACAAACACAAACACATTTTATACATTTGTGTTTGTATAAAAGCGAGAGAGGAGAAGGAGACTACCAGCAAGAACGAGAGTGGTGAGCGAGATTCAGCAGGAGAGAGACGAAATAACAACAGTTTGCTATGTGCTACAATTAAATCAAACTATGTTTATAGCATTTAATTTGAATTAATAGTTTGCTATTATATACAATTTTCCCAAAAAATAAATATGTGGTGTTATCTAATTTAATTGATTGTTTTATTTGTTTAAGAAAGAAAATTGACACAATTTTGCGTTATTTTAACAAAAAAATACAAAAAAAACTCCTAAAAAATTGATATTTATCCGTCAATTCCTTTTTAATGAAAACTAACGGACGTACGTCAATTGTAAAATACAAAATTGCCGTTAAAGAGTATATATTAAAAATAAAAAAAAATCATGAAATTAATATATTATGTTTAAATGGACTTGAAGAATTAAAATAGAATAAAATTTAAGATTAAAAAAAACCAAAATAAAAATTAAGGACAAGTTAAAAGAATTGCGTATGTCATAAATCAAATATCCAAAGTGAATTGTTCAAAAGAAAGTATATGTATTAAATTATTGTATAAAACATAAGACAAACACAAATATCAGTAGTGACCTTTATAATTCAAAAAATAAATAGTTAAATATCATATATACTGAATTATGAAATCTTACACAATATTTGCATCTGATTTTGAAATATAGTCTTTTATCTACAAATTCCTCTAAAATATTTCTTTATATTATGAGACAAAAATATCATACACTTCACGTTTATCAAGCATGATGACTCATTGTCTCATTATCTAATCCGTTTGAAAATAAGTGTAACGTTTTTTTTAGTTGTATATGACTAATTGATTATCCTATGATTCATCGAATTAATAATTTAACTTTGTAAATGTTATGATTGATAGGATTTCCGTTATGTTAAAAAAAAGTAATTTTTTATTTATTTATCTAAGTTTTGAGCATAAAAATTATTCGTTATCAATATTAGTAAAAAATGATAAAAATTTAGTAAATAATTAATGATATGTTAACTGAATTGAACACTATCGCTAAATAAAAGAAATTAACAATTCTACAATTTCTCTATTTCAATTTATTTGTTTTACTCTTTTTTTTTTCTAAATAGTATAATTTTTTTTAGTTTCAACTTTCTAGTGATAGATTTAAGACCACAAAATCAAAAAATATCTTTAGCTTAAAACTACAATCTTTATTTTTAAAAAAAATTCATATCAAGCTAAAATCAAACAAATAAATTAAGATAAAAAAACGAGTTTCTTGTTTCAATTTATATGACTCACTTTCTTTTTGAGTCTGTCCAAACAAGAATGCTACATTTCTATATTTAATAACGATTTAGTTTTAACTTATTCATTTAATCTTCATAAATATTTCATAATAATACAAATATTAATAATTTATTTTAAATTATAATTTTTTAAATTTTATATCAAGTCAAACTATGTCACGTGAATCTGAATGAGGTCTATCATATCCTTCTAAGTGTCACGTTTGAATAAGGTATTATAATGATTGAACAAATATAACTATCATTACCTTTTGTATAATTTTTTTTTTAAATCTTTAGCAATAATTCCCAAAAATACAATAAATCCCCAAATCATACAAATCTTTTTCTTAAATCCTTTTTTTATTTTAATTTAAAAGTCCACTATCCTCTATCATTGTCCTTTCTCTTTCTCTCTCTATTTCTTGAAAAAAGGTTCCAACTTTGTAGTGTAGTAGTGAGTAGTAGTAGTGAATGTTCACAAGAAATTTCTACTACCATGGATGGATATGAAGCTACAAAGATAGTTTTATCAAGAATTCAAAGTTTGGATCCAGAAAATGCTTCAAAAATCATGGGGTATATACTGATACAAGACCAAGGGGAGAAGGAGATGATAAGATTAGCTTTTGGTCCAGAAACCCTTTTGGTTTCTTTGATAAATCAAGCTAAAACTTGTTTAGGACTTTCATCAAACAGTTCATCTGCAATGTCAAATGCTTCAAAATTGAATCTTTTTCATCATTCTTCACCAAGAATCATGATTCCTAACAATGGGTTTCCTTCTTCTTCACCTTCTTCACCTTCTCCTTGGTCTACTAGTGGGTCACCAGTTTTTACAAGAAGCCCTAGACCAATGGCTTCACCAGTAGGAGGAGGAGGAGGAGGAGGGGCTAGTTCACTTTCTTATGCTGCTGTTGTGAATGGTTCTACTAATTCTGTTTCTGGGTCTTCAACTCCTTCACTTTCACTCCCTTTTTATGACCCAAATAATGATGAGTATGGTGGTAGTGTTCAAGCTCAAGTTCAAGAACACTTGTCTTTTCTTGATGAATCAATGGATCCAATTATGAGTCCTAGTGGAAGAAGTGATTCTTTGGTTTTCCCTTATGGGAATTGTGAGGAAACCCCTCATCTTCATCGTAGGAGTTGTTCAGTCAATGATGTTTTTCTTGGTGGTTCAGATGATGGTGGTGGTGGTGGTGGGGGGTTTGGTTGGAGGCCTTGCATGTATTTTGCTAGAGGGTTTTGCAAGAATGGGAATAGTTGCAAGTTTATGCATAGTGGCTTTCCTGATTCTTCTTCTTCACCAGATGCTATTATTGGTTCTCCTAGTAAAGTTGACTCTGTTGATGATTTCTTGAGGATGAAGGCCTTACAACAGCAGCAGCAGCAACAGAGGTTTGCTGCTGCCTCTCTTATGGCTTCTGGTGCTCATCATCATCCAATTGCTTATAACAAATGCATCAACATCTTGAATGATAACCAAAGGTATTTCCTTGGACCTTTACATGATATTTCCTCCTGTTTGTTTCTTCATTGAAAGTCATTGACTTTATAACTTTACTCTACCTTGTTATGAACTTGTAAATGTTTGTCTTGCTAGTAATTTTCTTGCACTTGACTTTATTTTTTGGTAATCAATTTCTGGTGTTTTGAATGTAGTTATGGTATTATGCTGCTGTTTCTTGTCTAATCTTAAGCTTGATTTGATGTGTATTTGTGTTTAAAAAACATTTCAATAGTAACTCATTGTTTAAGGTTAGGTAGTTATGCTCTAGTACACACAGCTTAGGCTTTTGGTTGGGACATCATGTGGAGGTTGAGATTTGGAATATTGGTAGGACATTTAAAAGGTATCTTCATGTATGGTCTGAAATGCAGATCAGCTGCTGCAGCATTTATGATGGGTGAAGAATTCCACAAATTTGGTAGGTTCCGGCCTGATAGAAATGATTTTTCAGCAATGGCGTTGGGTGGTATCTCAAGTTCAAGTTCACGACAAATTTACCTAACATTTCCTGCTGATAGCACATTTAAGGAGGAGGATGTGTCTAATTACTTTAGGTACGTGCTTATTGTGGAATGGATTCTTGAAATCGTTAAATGGAATGAAAATTTGATGGTAACTTGTCTTGTGTAATTTGTTTTTGAAGTATGTATGGGCCTGTCCAAGATGTTAGAATTCCATATCAGCAGAAGCGAATGTTTGGATTCGTCACGTTTGTCTACTCAGAAACTGTTAAGATGATCTTGGCTAAAGGAAACCCACATTTTGTGTGCGATTCTCGGGTACTTGTAAAGCCCTACAAGGAAAAGGGAAAAATCGCAGACAAGTATGTAAAGATGATCACTCTGTAATGTTTTTTGAGTTATTGCATCTCCTTTTACTCATGACTAATGTTCCATTGTTGATTAAACTATAAAGGAAGCAACTTCAGCAACAACAACATCCAATTGATAGAGGAGAGCTGTCGACCTGTTTAAGCCCATCAGCTCTTGAATCTAGGGAGCCGTATGACCTTCCCTTTGGTAAGATAGATGATCTAAATTTCTAATTTTTCTTGTCAATAGTCTGATGGGTTGTTTGACACTTGAGAAATATCTCTTCATATGTAGGAGCAAGAATGTTATATAATTCACATGAGATGATGTTGAGAAGAAAAATAGAGCAGGAGGCTGAATTACAGCAAGCCATTGAACTTCAAGGCATAAGACTAATGAATTTGCAACTGCTGGACCTGAAGAATCAACATCGCAATGATCACTTTCCACCCAGCCTCTCTCCTGGTCTGCCGACGGCCTCCCAGATGCAGTTTCACTCTCAAAACAATCACAATCTTGGTCCTGTATCGAGTGACATTGATCAAGAAGTCCATGCAGGTTAACTTTTAAGACATTTTTTAGTTTTCTTCTTTAGCTTAACAGATCTAGTGCTTACTGATTATATTTCTTTTTATAGAAAGTAACGATACTCATGAAGCTACCAAGGCCCCCCATAATGCAGCTGATGAAAAGGTGCCTCAAGAAATGCTGCCTACTGATTTTGGGAATGGAAGTAGCAGCAAGGAGCAGACCACCAATATTGACAACTCTAATCTTCAAGAAAGGTACTGAACTACAATTTCTTTGATGTAATGTCAAGATTATTAACAGCATAAATTCCAAGTTCAAGATGACAGTTGAAAAGTCTTTTATTTCTTTTCCCGATTGATGATGTCAAATTTTGCTGAGATTGATTTTAACCTTTGCTAATTAATGTTTTTAGATTCTGTCTAATGTTATTGACGTTTGTTTGGTATTGAAACAGCTTGGAGCACATCCTTCCCGATAACCTTTTTGCTTCTCCTACAAAATCAGCTGCAGAAAACCAGGCCGCGTTCTCCACTGATTCAGCTGAAGCTGGCGTTAGTTCTCCAATAACTACTGCTACTTCTAACAATAATATCCCTATGCTTCCTACAACGACTACCCTCAACATGGCTTCTCTTAAATCATGTTACTTCCACATGCCAAGGTACTTAATCTCCACATCTTTTCTTCTTCCATTATCTTTGCATTTTTTTAAAAAAGAGTTAAAGAACTTAATTTGAGGTGGTCATTGACCAGGTTTACTTCTGGGCAAGAAGCCATTGAAATGTAGGTGTTAAGAGTTGTGCATGGCTAGCTAGGAGGGATTAACTTAGGTTGGTTATTGTT
The DNA here is from genome assembly GCF_900185275.1 of Solanum verrucosum. Classification (NCBI taxonomy): domain Eukaryota; kingdom Viridiplantae; phylum Streptophyta; class Magnoliopsida; order Solanales; family Solanaceae; genus Solanum; species Solanum verrucosum. The sequence goes on from NW_026019984.1 coordinate 4,861,344, forward strand.
ATTCCCGGTTTCCAACTTTCTTGCCATTTTTGTTCTAAATGAGATTCTCTAATGTCGTTTATGCAGAAAAGCGTTTGAGTAGTAGCATATACAAGAAGTAAAAGTCCTCTAGCTGTATAGCCAAACAATACCCACAACAGAAGAAAAGATCGATCGCCCGGTAAGGAAGATATCCTCAAGATTGTTGTCATCATCAATACCATACTACTTACAACAAATACATAAATGTATACGTAAAGGACAGATGAACTGATTAATGGGAGTGGGGTCTCTCTCTCTATTTTGTACCCTCTTTGTAGTTGTGTGCTGGACCACACTGAACAATAGCAAAAATTAAAGGCAGGCTAGTAGTAACCCCTTAGTTGTGATAGTAATTCCCCCCTCCCCCTCTTTTCTCTGCTTTTACTGTTGTAACTTGCTATGATGTAAAAAATTAAAGTCGAAAAATGAAAATGTCTTTTAGATCATCACTTTCTGTCAAATGGGGTTCCAGCTTTATCTTCCTAGATTTTCAAGAATGAGGTGATACTGAATACCATTTACTTTGGCAAGGGTAGAATGTACGTAGACCTTACTCCTATCTCGTGGAGATAGAGAGGTTGTTTCCGAAAGGCTCTTTGCGTACACATACCTTATGCCTAGCTCTTGGTGATGAGAGTTACCTTGGTAAAAAAGTGGTAGGTACATGATGTAATGGTTTGGACACTAGTATTACCAAAAGGAAGGTTGTGGGGGTGGGGGGATAAAGAAAAGTGTGTTCTTTTGTGCTATCAAAGGCTACTTTAAGGGGACTCTTTTGTCTCATTTTGTGGTTTCATTTAGGTGGACATGAGGGTTGAAGGGCCATACTATCACATGGTTACTGACACCATTTGAATGGTATCAAGGGCACCTACCCCCCACTCCACTACTTTCACTTTCACTCCCCATAGCCTTATTCATACTTAAATGTGTGACTTTGGACTTTTGTTTTTATGGGTACTCGCCCCCCCCCTCTTCTGTTTTGGCATGCTCACCTATTCATCTATTATGTACACATGTGCAGCCAAATTTAGGTGCAGCCAAATTTAGGTAACTGCTAGAATGATATTGTCTTCTAACAAGTACTATATAGAGTCTAAGTAGGATTTGTTTATAAATATAATGAGTGATTGATGTTTGTATTATTGACCGCCTTAAAAACTCTCCTCTACTTAACTAACTAAACGTAGATACTTTCTGATCTGCCACATGACATAGTAAATGGTCTCAAACTCTTGTAGGGGCATGCGGTCTTAATAAAAAGTCGAGAAAAGTGTTAAAAACACCCCTAAATTTGGCAAGAATAGGGGTATATTTCACTCACGTTGTAAGATCGGAGGTGTATTTAAGTTTAGTTAGTAAAGTAAATAATTTGTGTTGAGTTTAAGAGTGTTTTCAATACTCTCTATTTTTTTGGACCCTTATTTGGAGTTGGTGAAGATCTTCTTTGAGTAGATATTCATGTTTTTCTGTCTCTTGATTTTCTATGGTGTTATAAGTCCAAGATAATAATAGATAAATAATAATATTAATAAACTTAGAAATGTGAGCTTCCACGAAACCACATGTCCCATACAATTATGTTATATGGTTTGTACATAAAGGTATCTTGGCCTAGTTGAAACTTCATATTTGGGGCTTTTACTTCAGTACTTTTTTGCTCTTTTTATGACTTCCATTTATCGATTTCAAACGATGAAAGTGACTTGAATTTATTGATAAATGAAAGAAAAGGTTTATGAGCGCGAAATCTTGAAAACTTACATTTGATATATTGAGTGATTCGTTTGTTCAACATACATGCGGTACAAACTTATTTTGAACCTATTAGTTGTTATAACGGACTTGAGTTAATTGATAGATATTATTCTGGGACAATAGGAATATTCGATTAATTAAGTGGATTTGTTAATTTAGTAAAACTATTGGACAATAATTGAAAATTTTTCTTTCTATTTGTGGGGTATCTGAAATTGAATGTATAGATATAACTTTTTGTATGTGATCAAGTGAGTTGCACATCAACAATGTTTGCTCTGAAAAGAATAATAGTTAGTGCTATAATTAATTGGATTAAACAAATATAATTATTTTTGGTTCAAAAATGTCCATATCGTTACATTTTTGGTTATAAAATGCTCCCCAACTAGCCAAATAGCTTAAAAATACCAGTTTTTCTAACAATTATTCCAAAATAATTATAAAATGTTTAATTTTTTTTTTTTTTTTTGGGTGGGTGGGGGGGGGGGGGGGGGGAATTGGGGTAAATGTTCAAGACATAGTATATATATAGCATATAAGAAAATAAGTAGTGTAAACATTTCTTATTTTGATAAATAAAAACAATGACATAAAAAAATTCTTCCTTCCGATTTCTTATATATCAGGTATGAGTTTAATATGATTTTTCATTTTATAATGCATTTATTTTACTAACTTTAAAATGATATGATAAAAGAAATCAAATTCAATTATAGCTTGATAAGTTATAATTACTTATCGTGATTTTACTTCATCCTAAGCTTAAGTCGAAGTCATAATATTTTTGAGCTAAAAACTTAACAAAGATTAAATTAATTTATTTTAAATCGCTCACAGATTATTTCACCTGTTTTTTTTTTATTATATATTTTTTATGAATGACATACATAATAAGATACCCATTGGCCACGTCGAGACATGGTATGGTGATATTTTTTTGTCGAATATCTTTAGGACTTTGATCTAGTGATAAAAATGCTATTGATATAGATTTAGATGTACTTCACGAATTTAAATTTATCATAAAATATATGCTTGATATCAATATGAAACAAGGTTGAGGAACAAGTTCATTATTCATTGAACTTTGAAAGGTGCACTAGATAATTTTAAGGGATTTTTCGATCATCAATCTATTCATCTATACCATCATTAAGGCATGAATATTATAGTAGTAATTATGCAGAAAAACTGAAAATTTAGCAAATCAAATTTGAGTAAAATTTTACTTCTATGATTTTTTAAAGTACTTAAGCAACAATGCCGAAGAATTTTAGACATTTCTAATCAGTAAAGATGTAAATAGTAATACTTGAGAAAACTACTCCATTCCAAGTTTTTAGGGCAAAATTGGATCTAGTAAAAGAAATGAATCACACAACAATACGCGGCGAGACCATATATGAAGGTAAAATCAACTTTAATTGATGCGTCAGAACATAGACACATATTATGAGATTGCCTTTTCGGTATCTAAATGTACTGTCGTTCACATAGAGAAGAAAATGAGAACACGCTAAAGGCAAGGGATGATTACAAAGAGATAAAGAGAGACAAAGGTGTCAGGAGACGAGCCCATATAGACGTGGAGGCTGCAAGAATATTAGGTGGCATCACTAACGCATTTCCATGCAGAATTCTTTCATTGTTCTTATACTACTTTAATTTAGAGTTTGAACACTTGTAATGACTGATGCCTTGTTACTATAACCTATTATAAATAGTTTCATTCTGATTCGATTTCACTGACCCCTTGCTTCACTACGCTCAAGTCAGAGGCTAAGGAGAGCAGAATAAGGTGAATGTGGATACCTCTCATCAAGAACTTAGTTAAGTGCTGGTTGGATCTGAATCTTCTATATAGTTATCTAATCTCTTTCTTTTTCTACCCTTTAACTACCGGGCCTGTGCAGACTTTTCGTGAAGCTATTCCATGTGTGTAGGCCCCACATGTTGCTCATCTCCCTTTGTTGGTGGTCTTACAGTAGCAATAAACGTAGAATTTTCTTGAGCATCAAGTTTCCTTGTGCTTTACTTCGCTTGCGTTTACTTTAGTTGTTTTAGACGGAAGATACTTTTGGAGCTGAGGACATTACAACAAAAATAACTTTAAGCAACGATAAATATAAACATTAAAAAAATATGCTAAAGCCTTTATCGTCATTAGTTAATTGCCTTTGGATCCAATGACGGTATAGGCTTTAGGGACATTTACAAAAAGTGCCGATTGCCTCTAAAAACATATTTAACAACAATTAAGCTATTACCGTTAATTATTTACCATTAAAAAATCATTTTTGGTGTGGTGAAATTATCTCTCGGAGACATACATCGACGCACCAAATTGCTCGAATTCTTGCACTCTTTCTTTATTTAGCTTTACTCATTCAACATACTATCTTGTAGGGGTGTACATGGTCGGGTTGGTTCAGATTTTTCAAATATCAAACCAAACCATTTGTGTCGGATTTTTAAATTTATAAACCAAACCAAACCAATAAAGCTCGGATTTTTCAACCTCAGGTTTTTTCGGGTTTTTCCGGTAAAGTATTCATACAAACATATAATTTACTTGTACTTCAAATATTTCTTTAGTCCTACCAAAATACAACTATCTAAGATGTTTCTTAAAAATATAACACAATATGATATGATTAATGACACTAAAATATCCAACAAAAATAATAATAATGAAATCGCGTAAAACAAATAATGCAAATTAACAAGTCATAATGAAAATGATCATAATTTAAAAGTACTAAATCATGCTAAAATTAAGTTTAATAAGTATTAGTTACATGACTAAATATTAAAGGAAATTAAATTAGGTTATGTATTTTAATTGTCTAAACCAATGTAAAACTAAAGAACAAATATTCAATATTATTGTCGTGTTGAATTGATTTTCTTTTTGCATTAGTATTAATTATTTGATTTTGATTTAAGCTTTATTATAATTAGTTAATTACCAATATCTGTGGACAATAATCTTTATTGGCTCATTCATAATTCTAAGTTTCAAACTTGAAATAATATATTAAAAGATAAAAACTATGAAAAAGTATAAGAAATATTTAAAAATTATATCAAAGTAAATATTTTTATGTATAAAATAAAATTTTAAAATTATATATATAATGTCGGGTTGGTTTGGTCTCGGGTTGGTTTTTTTTAGTTAAAACCAAACCAACCCAAATATAGTCGGGCTTTTTTTTCAAAACCAAACCAAGTCAAACCAAACCACTAGTCAAGTTTTTTTTTTGGGTTTACTCGATTTGCGGTTTGATTCAGTTTTCGGTTCGATTTTGTACACCCCTACTATCTTGAAATACTTAGATCTATATTCTCCGTTCTGTATTTAAATATAATTACTTTCCATGCCACTAAATCTATGTTTAAATCCCCGGTAAATGGACATAAAACGAAGATTAAATTGCATACTTTATATAAATTCAACTATACCGTTTTTAGGATAAACAATTATATTTGAAACTTAATTTTTCAAACTATATTGAATATATTTATGTGTATTTATTTGAAATATGTATAATTTGTCCATAGCAATGACGTGTAATATTCTGATTCCCTACATCATTATTTTATTTGTCTGAGTCACATGACTTTAAACACTTGCATGTCTATGGCACAGCAAATCTCTGTACTCAATTCTACAACATGGATATTATTTCCATCAAAGGGAAATTTCTTCTATTTGTACCTAAAATAAAACAAAAAAATCAATGTTGTCTTTAATATCATCAATATTTTTTTTTATAAAGAGATGAATATATATAAATGAAAAAATATAGGGAAAATTACAAGGATAAATTAATATAATCAGTTAATTAATTAACATAGCTACAATTTAGTTAAATTATCATTCGCCATTAACTTATAAGCATTATTACATGGTCCATGTCTAGAATTTGTATAATTCGGCTCCTAATTGTATAAATTCAGAATTTGTATAATTCGGTTCCTAATTGTATAAGTCCAGAATTTTTCTAATGCTATAAATCCAGAGTTTGTATATGCTTACCCTAGCTTGTATATAATATCCTGTTGATACATTTGATTTGTTTAAGTTCTGAAAAATTTCTAAATGTATTAATACGTAATTTGTATATACTTACCATGTTTATATATTGGCAGACAAATTATACAAACAGAAATACCCATATCAAATAAAACTATAGCTATGGAGCATGATTAGCCGAATTGTAGCTAAGGAGGCTTATTAAGTTTAATCTCTTTGCTATTTATCGTATTTTCTCAAAACTATATGTGATCATGAAGATTTATATAACTGACCCTACATATTTGAAGTTGAGGCGTTGTAATTGACTATAAAAAAGCGTTAACAAGACAATCACACATGAACTATCTTTTTTATTTTACTTATTTGTTTTTAATTAATCTGCACATGCGCATAATTGTCAACAACAACAATAATATGTTCTGTATAATTTTATAAATAACCGCTGAGAACATAGGGTTACACAAAATTTATTCCTATTAAATAAATTATTTTCGATAAACTTTCAACTCATTTTTCTGACAAATTTGTTGCTTATAAAAGGTTTCTCATAGTTGATAGTAGTGCAGAACACAAGGTGGCTGTAAAGGTTTGACACCAAATTAAGGTAACTTATTACTTACTATATATAATATTTGCATGATATGAATATTTAAGGGAGCGTTTGGTACGAGAAAACATTTTTTTGTCAACCAAACATCAAAAAAGATTTTCTCATAATTTGTGTCACATTTTTTTTTTCTAAAAAACTTTCTGGAATTTTTTTCTCCTTTGTGCAAAACACACCCTTAATTTGATTAACTTCATTATATTTTATAATTTCTTTGATTTTTTTAGTTTGTAATTTCTTGAGATGATGCATCGAATCTTCAGAACAAAATAAAAGTTTACGTGATCAATCATGAATCAATTGAGCTACTAAGATCTCCCACATGCGCTTGTTTTTTCTTTCAAAGTTAAGAAATTAGAAAAGTCGAAAGCCCTTTTTTTTTTTAAAAAAAAAACTTCATCCTCAGTAAAATGAAGATAAAATTACTCAAAAGATTATACTATAAACCAATACAAAAAAATAAAATAAAATGGAACTTTGTTTAGGAAAATTAGTAAACTTGTTTAATTGGCAAGTGAATTGAATGCAAACTTATCAGCAATTAAAAGACATATTTTTTGTTCTCTTTTATTTTTCCTTAAGATAATTGATTTAAGAAAAACAAAAACAAATTTTCTAAATATCGACATGATTTTAATTTTTACAGAAATTATGGAGGAAGGCAACAGCTCATTCAAATTTTCAGGTATGTGCTCTACAAGGTCTCAATTTAATTTGTTAAATGACTAAAATAACTTTGCCGCTAAATATATATTTTTAGAGACAATTAACACTCTTTGTAAATGTCCCTGAAACCTATAACGACATTTGATCAAATGACAATTAACTAATACTGATAAATATTTTAGCACTCTTTGTTATGTACATTTATTGACGCTAAAAGCTACTCATTTTTGTAGTGACTTAACCTATTGAAATGTATCTAATACATAGTTATATGTTATATATAGGATTATACACTATTTATACAATATCAATACATTATATCGATACATTACATATTAAATCAGGTAAGAAAAAGAAGTCAGATCTTGCAAAACTTCAAAAGGAACATGATGAGAAAATGGCAGCCATAAAAGAGCTTAAGAAAAAGAGAGAAGAAATGAAGCTTCAATTGTCAAAGGAGAATATTTCTGAGGAAAAGAAAGAGACTTTCAGAAAATTGACTGAGAAATATAAAAAAATGAATGATGAATATAATTCCCTTTTAGGTTAGTTTAAAGGGAAAAGAGTAGTATCTTACTAATAAAATTTATTTTTCGTTGTTTCATAATGTATCGTTTTATATTATACTAGTTATTATGTTATATATTGTATCATGCATGTTCTTGAATCAACAACAATATACCTTGTAGATACTATGCCTAGTGTCCCATGAGTTTGAAGTGTTACATCACCTACATTGTGGTGTTGTAATAATAACAATAATATATCAGTGAAATTCTATCGTTAGAATTTGAAGAGGCTATGATATACACAATTTTTTATCATGTATCGTCGCTAGTGAAATTGTTAATTTGTTGTTCCAAGGTTACTTTTGTAAATTGCGGATCCTGATGGCCTGAAGTGGTTCTCTATTATCACTAATAAAAAGGTGACTTTCATAAATTCGAGATCAAATTAGTTTTGTTATGGCTAGAAGTAGATAATCTACCAACGACAATAAATTCAGTGTAATTTCGCAAGTGATGTCTGAAGAGGGTGATGTATAGGTAGTTTTACCCCTACCTTGTGAACGCAGAGAGAATATTTCATATAAGATCTAGTTTAAGTTCTTAATATATTCATATCACTATTAAAAATACTGAAATTAGCTATGAACTTCGTCATTAATTCGTCACTATTTCCCTCCAAGATAGGTAAAATCATGTGGTTCCATGTTGAATTTGGCCCTCCTTTCCTTTTTTCTATGTACAAGATACTATGTTAGAGATCTCTGCAATTTCAATTATGGGTGTACAAAGAAAATCGATAAACTGCACTAAATCGATAAATTGAGTCAAACTGAAAAAAAAGTTCGATTAGTAATTTAGTTTACTTTGGTTTTGTTATGGAAAAAAAATTCCATCATAATTAGTTTGGTTGGGTTTTAACTAAAAAAAATGTCAAACAGAATCAACTCAACTCAATATTACATGTATATTATTTTTAAAGTATTTACATTAAAATATTTATTGTAATGTAACTTATGCTCTCTCTGTCCTATTTTATATGAATTAGTTTGACTTAACACGAAAATTAAGAAAGAAATGAAGACTCTTGAAAGTTATGATCTAAAATAAGTGATAAATATTTGTTTGACTATAAATCATTTCATTAAAAAATGAGCATTTAAAAGTTAAATTGTTACTTAATATAGAAATATGTCATTCTTTTGGGGATTGACTAAAAAGGTAAGTCATATAAACTGAGACAGGGTGAGCAAATATTTTTAAAACTTTTTCATAGTTTTTATTTTTCAATATATTATTTCAAATTTGTACTTAAAATTTTAAATGATTCAATAAGTTTTATAACTCATAATTAGTAATTCAAATAAAACAATCAAAATCAAATCAATACTAATACTAACAAAAAAAAATCATTTCAATAATAGGAATGACTACAACGTTGGATATATATTCTTAGCAAAACTACTTGATTAAACAAACGGGCTCTACTATATCCACTAAATCTCACTATACTTTAAAATAACTAGATAATCACTCGCTCTCTCGCTTCCTCTTTCTCACCTTTAGCTTTCACTTGGTGATATCATCCTAATGGTTACTTCACATCACAAAATCAAGAGTTTTTCTCCCTCGATACATCCAGTAGTAGCCTCCGAAACAAGTCCTTAACAATTAGACTATGATCTCATCAAATTGAGTAATAGATATACGTATTTGGATAATTATATCTTAGTCTTTGTCTTTTTTTAAATATGTAATAGTTACACAAGATACATGTATCTATGCATAGATACATATATCTGAATAATCTATATCTTTGTCTTTGTCTTGTTTTAAGTATGCATTTATGCACAAATATACTAGATACATCACATAATTGATACTGGATAGATGTACTTATATATGCACATATACACTAGATGCATCACAGATACACTGGATATATCAGTGCTCACTTAGAACCAATATAACTATGCACAGATACACTGAATACATTAATTATGTATTTTTTTTAATACTGAATATATGAAGCGGATATTGAATACACTAGATATATGATATTGGATACACTAGATAAAATTAATACACACATATACACCGAATACAACAATGCATATTTGATACTGAATACACATATACATTAAAGTGTGAAATGCAGATACACAAAAGTAAAGGGATAAAAGAGGACAAAGGGAGAGCGAGAGAGGAGAGATGCGAGATACATTCTCTAGATACAGTATATCTAGAGGCAACTCAATCAAGATAAATAATTATAGAAATTATGGACGCATTGAGTAATTACTTCCTATGATAACGAGTTTTATGTTGTTTGCTCTATATTCTTTAGTTTTGCATTGGTTGAGTAAGTTAAACACATAATGTCACGATCTAACCCACCGGATCGTGCGGGCATCTACATACTAACACCTAAGTAGGAGAACCCTCATATCCCAATAGTCAAAACATGCGGAAAAATTAAGTAAGCAGACTAATAAAGAAAATCATGTAATATCTTTTATAAAACAAGAATTTTTAAAAACAACTCAGAGTTACTTGTAAAGAAATTAACACTCCCGGGATCTAGTCTAAACAGGTACAAGAGCTACTAAGAGTACAAAATAAGATATAATAATGAAAAGACACAGCTCCCACCATGCGGAAGGAAGAATAGCTGCTGGAGATTTCCCTCGTCTTCACCTAATGAAACATCACCGACCCTTCATCCAGACTATGCCAAAAAGGCATAGCAAGAGTAGTATCAGTACAAAATCACACGTACTGATAGGCATCATCGGTCAACCCGACGCCCACCGCACAATATAAGAATTCAACTAGTAAGAACATACAATAAGCCACTCGCTTCTCCACCTTTACCCTCTCTTGAATACCTCAGAATTACACTAGTACCCTTACTGCTAACCACCTTCTCCGTCAACCAACTTACTAGGTTCTTGATCATAGCCTAAACATTCTAACACATAGAAGAGTCCACGAATACAACTACAAGCATTCCGACTAACCGCCCACGACATACCCTTACTTTCTCTTTTATATTACCTAGCCTTTGCCACATAGTACATTATGTCAAGCTTTCTAACTACTAACCACGAATCCTTTTCTCCAAGGTGAAATCCACCTGTAACACCCAAGAAATTTTTTTTCGAACTAAGACTCGAACCGTTCTTCGTAGTGAGTGAGATTTTACCAAGGAATTAAAAATTTATCAAGTGTTGAGGTCACTAGATGTAGCACCTTGAGTTCCAAGAATTAAATTGGAAATAGCAAAATCTGAAATTTTGCAAGTAAAGCTAAGTATGAGTTTTGGGTTGACTTCAAATGACTATAACTCCTAGATCAGGATGAGTTAGGTGTGCTACCAGATACCGTAGGAAAGACTTTTGAATTATCTTTTCAACGCCGCCAAGTTTGCTAAGTTTTGAGGTCGGATGAGTGAGATATGACCTTTTGAAGTTAGGCTGTCCAGTTAAGGAAAGTCAAAACCGGATTTTAGAGGGTATTTTGGTCTTTCCTTACCCATCAGATTTACTTCGTTTTTAGTAATATTTTAGGGGTCTAATCTGACTAGGTTCAGTTTTATAATCCTAGTTTATGCCTAGGGTTTTAATTGAGAGTTCAAGAAGAGAAAAGAAGAAGAGAAAAGAGGAGAAAAGAGAAAGGATGAAAGCGCTCGTCGAGATTGTTGCGGATTTTCGCCATGGGTTTAATCCCTAAGAGGTATGTAAGCTTCCATAGTGTTGGGTTTGTTCACCCACACGCCAAGCATGTTATTTTCAGCGCAAATTTTATTCTTGAAGTTGAAAGATTTGAATTCTTGATGAGTTCTTGAAGTTCATATCTTAAATGTGAAAACATTTACTTTTGGGAATACTTAGTTCCCATATATCATTTTAAAGAAAATGAACTTTACTCTTACTCTTTACTCAACTTAAAAGCTTAATTCTTAAAACAAAGTTTAAACATTTGTAAAAGACTTCTTAAAATATGGTTCATGCCAAATGATGGACATGAACGACTCAATGCAAGGTTTTCGATAACCATAGATAGAACTCAATACTTGGAACTCAAGAACTTCAATGATACTACTCATCTCAAGATTTTTTGACTTATAGTGTTCATGCGGAAATATGAGCATGAAATATTCAACTCAAGTACTCAAATATGCTTCTCAAAAGGGATTAGCAACTCAACACTTAAATGCTTAGAACTTGAAAATACCACTTATCTGAAAGATGCTCAACTTACGAAGTTCATGCGAAATTATGGGCATGAAACAACTCGACTCGATAGTGTACATAACTATATGGAACTCATGTATACGACTCTTCTTATTCTCTGACTTACTTCCTCAAAACTTAGTTCAAATCGATAGTTGATCTCAAAGGATTCACAATTGAACTTAAAGGCTTTCTTGAACTCTACTCTTAACTCTCTCTTGAATGTGAATTATGAATTCAAGAGTTATAGTTCATGAAAAGAAAGATTTCATGATAACAAGGTAGACTCATGAATACATTATTCTCACTCTCATACTCACTTGCTCGAGTCTTGAAACAAGTTATTAGAATTTGTAGAAGACTCCTCAAAAAGACAAAAAGGGATTTTCTGAAAAATGTTTGAAAGAACTCTCAAGACTTGACTCTCAACTCTACCTTGAATGTGATTTATGAATTCAAGGTTGTGATTTGTGATAGGAAAGGTCTCATGATGTTTAGGAATGATTTTAGATCGCTAAACATGATAAAAGACTGAAAACCAATATTTGAGAGTGGGTCCGCGACGCGAAGAGGCTTTTAAAATTTGGTTTTGAAAACGTCTTTTGAGGCAGAGCACCTCGTGTCAGCTCCGCGACGGGAAGCTGAAATTTTGAATCTGGGCACTAGGCGCGCGACGCGCGACCACATTCAAATTTTGTTCGACGAAATTTCTTCTTCGGTTTCTAACCCCAATTCGCCTAAATTCGATTCTTTTCTCAATCTCTCTTTAGATTTAGATACCCAACACATATACACTAGAATCTAACTCTAACCCCTCTATAAAAATCGACACATTAACCTCAAGAACTCCTCAATCTCAGCCCAATTCAAGAACGAAAGCAAATTCATGAATAGATAACAAGAACATCAAAGCTTCAACTTTTAGAACGAATTTAAAGCTGAAATTAACATGATTGGCGTGTGGGTGAACAAACCCAACACAATGGAAGCTTACATACCTGAAAAAATTATCATCTTGAAGCAACTTCAAGGAAAACCTTTGAAGAAGAACCCTAGCCTTAGTTTTTTTCTTGAATTTCTTGAGCGTAGAATCTTTGGAGTGAATGAGAGGGTTACATTTAAGAAAACTGGTATTCTACACGTTTAGGGCAATTTAGATGACCTCCTAAAGGTTTTTTAGGACTAAAATACCCCTAAAGAAATAGTTAAAACGAGTTGGGAGTCGGAAAGATCTTTCACCAGGCAGTGAGGTCCGTGTTGGCTCCGCGTCGCGGAGCTATCGCGAAGCTGCTGCCAGGTTTGCGCGACGTTGGTAAATCCGTCATAACTTTTTACTTAGAGCTCGGATTTGAGAAAACTCGGTGGCGTTGGAAAGATAATTCGAATACCTTTCCTAAGGTATTTGGTAGCACACCTAAATCATCCTGATCTAGGAGTTATGGTCGTTTGAAGTCGACCAAAAACTCATACTTAGCTTAACTTGCAAAATTTTAGATTTTGCTATTTCTGATTCGATTCTTTTTGGAACTCAAGGTGTTACATATAGCGACCTTAACACTCAAGAAATTTTAAATTCCTTGCAAAAATCTCACTCACTACAAATAAGGGTTCGAGTCTTGGTTCACAAATTTTCTGGGGTGTTACATATGTATCCCTTGATTGTGCCTGGATGCTGCGGGTGGGGAAGTATGAATGCTCGATCATATTTTCATCTATAAATATGTTGGTAATCACACCTGCAGCGTCGAACATGCCACACACAACCATAAAGAAATCTCAATCAAAGTCGTTACGTTGCATTATGTGAAATTTGTATCGAAACGGAAATGGTCCAGACACTAATATAAAGAAATTCAGAGAGTTTATTCTCAAAGAATTCCATTATAGTTTGAGCATCTACGAGTACTATTCACCTATGCATAAAGTCGACGTCTACTTTATTGCGTACTCAAAATTAACTAATAATGTTATTCTTGTTGAGTTCGAATAGTGTATGCTACATGAATTACTAGATGTGAACATTCTTTCACCTTTATTGATACCAAGTTCGAAAGAAATAAAAGAAAATGTGTTAAGGATGTGGTGAGACTTTCAAGATCAAGAGAAGGAATAAGTATTCACTGTGTAATAGTTCCAGACACAAGAAAACCATATGTAATAACAATAAATCCTAGATAGACTTGTCCTACTTTGTTTTTGTAACTCAAGGTAATGTATGTAATTTGAGACTCTGCAGTTTGCTATAATTAGTGGCATGTTAGTTTTTTCGACTTTATTCCCTTTCTATAATTAATAGACTAAAATATAGCATATATTATGCATATTGTCTATTCGATTTATGTATTACTTACTACATAATGTATTCAAAATTTCTATATATATGATTAGATGAATTTATACTAAACAAATTAAATGATCTACGGGGTCTACGATTGACTGAGATCATTATTATCAAAAAAGAAAATAATTAATTAATTAAAAATAAATTATTGAAATTTACACAACTAAATAAGCTTAAACAAGTCATAAGATCATATAAGAGTTCACATACATTGGGGACGATGATTAGAGGTGTGTAAGCATGAGTAGTGGTTAGACAATCAACATTCTCACAGTAATGTTGATCAAACACAAGTATGTTATGAGGATTTCATTTGTTCAACCACAATTCATTCTCATAAATCTCTGATTACTATGCGTAATTTATGCGGACTCTTATATGATCATATGACTTGTTTAAACTCATTTAGTTGTGTAAAATTTAATAATTTATTTTTTTATTAATTAACCATTCTCTTTTTAAAATTCTACTAGTTACAGTCTATACATGTGTACCATAATCTAGTAAGTTTATTATGGATGAAGGTCTTAGTATATGATAGATTATTCTTAGTTTCGTACTCAACTTCTTATAGTCAAGTCTATCCTAAGACCTTCGTCCATTATAAACTTACTAGATTAGGATACATATGTATAGACTATAACTAGTAGAATTTTAAAAAGAGAATAATGAATGAATAAAAAAATAAATTATTGAAATTTATACAATTAAGTGAGTTTAAACAAGTCATATAATTATATAATAGTTCACATAAATTGAAGATAACAATCAAAGATGTATGAGGATGAGTTGTGGTTGAACAAATGAAATCAAGAAAATGGTCTAAAAACCCCTCCAACCTATACCCGAAATCCCAACTACACACTCCAACTTCACAGGTGTCCTATCACCCCTCTGGACTATTTTAAATTATGAAATAAATGACTCCTTAAATGCTGAGTTGGCACAGAGAGTGCATTCACTCTCTTTGAGAGAGTGAGAAGCAAAAAACAAATAAAAAAATATTTTTATTACAATTAAATAATATTATATATTATTTATTTATTTTTATAAGCAAAATCACACCGTTTTAATGGAGGATATTTTCCTTTCACTTTGGAGAAGAAGAATCAGCAGTCATGATCCCATCTTTGATGGATGATAAATTTTACATTTGTTAGAGAAACTCATCGAATGAGCCGACAATGACAAGGAAATAATCATGGGAAAAGATGAATTCGCCAACAAATTCAAAAATTCATACTTGAGCTTCGAAGCTCTTTAACAATGGTTGTCCATTGATTTGTTTTTCGCCCTTCATTCGCCAATTTTTTTAGTTCAAATCAATTGATTTAGATGTTTTCAAACTCAAGAACTCAACAATGGAATTCTCATAAAGGATTCAATTTAGTCTTTACAAATTAGTAATTGCAAATAAAGATTTTCAGATTTAGATTCAAACCTAGAAACCCACATTTCTTTTTTGATTTTGACAGCTTTGTACGTCAATAGAGTTTTCTAGTTTTTGGCTCAAATCTTCACATCAAATTCAAAATAGTAATGTGTAGATTTCATACACCAAACTTAATCACACTCACGGATTCGCACAAATCCGATGAACACGATGGAGAACAATAAGTTTTTTCTTCAAATTTTCAGAAATTAATAAAGCCAAGAAAATAATTGAATGATTTTGAGGCAAGTATTATAGCAATCTAAAATTTGATGGATCAATTTGTGTATATATATCGTTTACAAGTTTTAAAAGAAAAACAAAATAAAATCGAATAAAGATGAAAGAAGGAACTAAGAATATTACAAAAAAAAAAACTGGTTGTGCGTGTCCACCACCGCAAGTTATGAATGTGGGTGTTCAATTTTAGGGTGTTATTTATTCCATTTAAAAATAGTTCAAGGGGGTAATAGGTCCCCTCTGAAGTATAAGTGTGTAGTTGAGTTTTCGAGTATAGGTTGGAGGGGGTTTAGACTATTTTCTCAATAAAATCCTCACAAAACATACTTGTACTTTAGTAAACATTATTTTAAAGATGTTAATTGTATAACCACTGTTCATCCTTACACATCTCTGATCGTCGTTCCCAATTTACGTGGACTCTTATATGATCATATGATTTGTTTAAGCTCATTTAGCTGTGTATTTCAATATTTTTTTAATTAATTAATTATTTCCTTTTGTGATAATATGCTAGTAAGAGTTATATACAATATATTATGGATAAAGCGTTCAGTTTAGAATTTATAGTGAATTTGGTTGATGATCCTCAATATAATCTAATTTATGTAGTTATTTACTTTTTGTTATATACTAATATTTTTTTTACCATTGCACCAACCCGCATATACCTTACAAATGATGGAGTGTCAATCTATACGATCCATCATTTACCAGTCACATGAGAAATAATTGATTATATTTATTGATGAGGAATGCGCAAAGAAGAACCTAAAAACTTTCCGACATTCTTTTTTATATAAATATAAAAAAAGTAATCTTTGTTTTAACTCCCTCATTTTATTGACTTCATTTTTTATTCAATTTTAAATAACTACAATGTCTCAAGCATCTCAAACATCCAATGCAGAAAAGTTAATTGCTCCATCTAAGTAAACGAGGAATGTGTTGCCTTCTGTTATGTACTTCCGTTATGTTGTCTCTCTGTCTAAGTAAACGAGGAATGTGCAAAGGAGAATCTAAACACTTTTCGGCATACTTTTCAAGATGAGGAAAAGTCTCATATATCCAATCCTGCAATCAATAGAAGAATAAATAAATTTATAGAGTCCATGTATTACTACATTAACATATAAGAGTTTATAATAAATCGATAAGATGATAGATAATATGTACCAGAAAAGTTCGTATAAACAAGATATTATTCTTCTTATTAATTTTTTTTATTCGTTCAAATCAATCTTCTTCTTCAAACAGCTCTATGATAGCTCAAACGACTTTTTTCCTAATGGATAATTCTCGAAGAAATTTAAACCAACCACTATTTTGATTTGGTTTGAATCCACTTTCTTCGACGAATTTCTTGTCAGCAGCACCGAGTACTGCACAGACCAAACTAAAACACATTTCAACTTTTGCTCCTTTCTTAATTGGTTACATTTGATCAAGCTTATCAACCTTTCAATAGTCATGTTCTTGTTCTTGCCCAACTTGAAATAAATAATTCCACAATATTGAAGGACTTTGCTTGTTTTTTATTCACGGGGTATGCTAACAATTCAACACGTTAATCAAAAGCAAATTTCTTTAAAGTTGAAACAAGTTGGCTTATCATTCACATAGAACTAGATGTCATGTAACTTTTTTTTATTCTTAGCACATCGCAACAACATATAACAGATCATTTATTTATTGAATTTAAAATGTTTCAGCAAATGTCTCAAGTGTTCAAAACACATTTGCTTGGAATCAACATAAAGCTTTTAGTCAATTAGAATTTTTCTATAATGATCACGATAAACCGCCATCTTTACTCTTGCAAAAAAAATATTCTAAAGTGATCAACTTCTTTGGATTTATGTTTCTTAGTGCTGCAAGCAGTAGAAACATATTCTTTAATGATTTTTTATCTTTAGCCATACTTTATAATCTATAAGAAAAAATAAATTTGTAGTGATCAATCTATCGACCACTAGTCTATTAACTGAAACAGAAAAGTACTATATTAAACATGCAAAACAAGTTGCAGAAATTCTTGAAAGGAAGAATGCAAAAGACATCAACCAGAACACCATTAACGTCGACTAAAACGCAGAAAAAAATTAAAATCGATAGACAATATAAACATAAAAGTTCAATTATTTTTTTTACCATTATCCAAAGCAAAACGCAATTAAAGATGCGGAATCAAGAACATGAACTCAACACATATCAATTTTTGACAAATTTAATCAAGAACAATTAAATTTTCGTAAAAATTCAAAATCCACTAAACTAAAATGCAACAAAAAAATAGTAAAATGGAGCTAAAACTGTTTGGAAAAGAAAAATGAACATACCTGAGCACAAGAGGATGAATGTTTCGACTTAGGGAAGAAGATCGGAGAAAAAAATATTTCAACTATTTGGGATACTCAAAAAAATAGGGAAGAAGAGAGGTTGAGTAGAGAGAGAAAAAATGTTGAATAATTAAATGAATTTTAAAAAAGGGAAATATTTAATAAATTATAAAAAAGGCCTTTATTGTATTTTTATAAACTTGTATTTATCTCCCAAGTTCTAAAAATGATGAAAAGGCCCTTGACCCCACAACTCAACCCCACTTTTTCACTTTTTTTTTTACCCTAACCCTAAAAATTAAATCAAAAAGAAATTTAGTGACAATTATTCAAATTAAGTTTTGGAGGTGTCCCATGCCAATTACTCTCATGTTACTTCGTGATAGTTCTTTGTGGAAGTGATGAGAAATGGGGTCGGGCCACAAGTTCTGTGGAAGGTACTACATTAATTAAGGGGTCAGATCACACGCTCTGACGTGGCAGGTTCTACTTTGAGGGGCCGGGCCATATGTTCCGTGGTGGATGCATAGATAAATAAGTCCCTCATGGGTCTCAACTGAGAGACAATGGGTGTGTATCGTTAGGGAAGACATGCATCACTCTTTATGACATTGCACTTCATTTGAATCCCTGCGATTATGATTGTTGAACTGTTATTGTGAATATGAACTCATGAAATATGTGAATGATTGACTATATGTGTTGGAAGTGTAAGTGGTGGTGCTATATTCATGCTCTATTATATTTGAGTGAGAACTGTTACGTTGGGATGAAAATCTGTTGCAAGTTGTAGTTATGGAGGTTCGGTTGGAGGGGTTTAGAGTACTGATGTTCTATACTACTCTTCCTTGAATTCAATGATTGGCTTGTTGAGTATCGTATTGTTTGGTACTCACCCCTTACTTCTACACTTGTGTAAGTTATGAACCCGAATCTTCGTGATTACTCTCTCTCCCCTTCTATGTCCAGGGCTTAGAGTGGAGATTTCTGAGGTAGCTACTAGCTATTTTTTATCCCAGCGGATCCTCTTGCTCCTTATTTATGATCTAGTTCTAATCTAGAAACAATGTCATTTGAGATTTGTATTTTCTTTCAATTATGTTGTTAAGACTTTAGATACTTGTACATGTGACAACCAAATTTTGGGGGTTTATTTAAGTTGGCTATGTTACCCACATTATCTTATTGTGTTAGAATTTCAATTCTACTATACTTCCGCATTTGTTGTTCTATTTGGATGTTAGACTGACTTGTCTTGATGGGATGAGACAAGTGTCATCACACCCATTTCTAGACCGTGACAAAAAGGTTGAAATTTGCAAATAATAATGCCAACAATTCCTTAATATTACCAAGCATGTTTGGATTAGCTATATACCACTACACAGACTTAGAGCTAAAAAATTACTAATTGAAGATTCCCAAGAAATACACATTTGTCCAACTTATATTACTTCCAAATCAAGATTTTTTGGATGTTCAGGACCATGACGGCTAAAAATACATCAACATAATGATCATCTACACTCAATTATTTTTCAATCCTCCATTTTAGCCAAATAAAGCATATCCAAAAAGCACATTCAAGTAATTAAAAATTAAGAACAAATAATTGATGTAAATAGAAATTTGTAAACATATAATGTTCCTACAATTTTACTATTTGTGTTTCATTCGAGGCATTGTACGAACGTCGGAGTTCTTTGTTCTTGTGGCCACAAAGATATTCTTAAGTCTCGATAATATTTAAGAGAACACACCAATTTAATGCGGATTAAAACAAAACTCGATAATAATTTTAGCAAATGCTCTTTCTCCAACGATCGTATAGCTTGAACAATTTCATTTGTTAACAATAACCATTGTTTATTATTTGCCATGATTTATAACAATCCAGGTTTAACATATGTCTTATTTTTTGCTTTTTTTTTTTTTGAATGCCCTTGTTGACTCATTTTTATCCAAATCTAGGGGTGTACATGGCTGGGTTCGTTTGGGTTTATCAAACCAAATCATTTGTGTCAGATATTTAAATTTATAAACCAAACCAAACCAATAAAACTCGGGTTTTTCAACCTCGGTTTTTTTCGGGTTTTTTCGGTTTTTCGGGTTGTTTCGGGTTTTTCCGGTAAAGTATTCATACACAACATATAATTTACTTGTACTTCAAATATTTCTTTAGTCCTACCAAAATACAACTATCTAAGATGTTTCTTAAAAATATAACACAATATGATATGATTAATGACACTAAAATATCCAACAAAAATAATAATAATGAAATCGCGTAAAACAAATATTGCAAATTAACAAGTCATAATGAAAGTGATCATAATTTAAAAGTACTAAATCATGCTAAAATTAAGTTTAATAAGTATTAGTTACATGACTAAATATTAAAGAAAATTAAAATTAGATTATGTATTTTAATTGTCTAAACCAATGTAAAACTAAAGAACAAATATTCAATATTATTGTCATTCTTAGTGTTGAATTGATTTTCTTTTTGCATTAGTATGAATTTGATTTTTAAGCTTTATTATAATTATCAACATCTGTGGACTATAATCTTTATTGGCTCATTCATAATTCTAAGTTTCAAACTTGAAATAATATATTAAAAGATAAAAACTATGGAAAAGTATAAGAAATATTTAAAAATTATATCAAAGTAAATATTTTTATGTATAAAATAAAATTTTAAAATTATATATATAAATTCGGGTTGGTTTGGTCTCGGGTTGGCTTTTTTTAGTTAAAACCAAACCAACCCAAATATAGTCGGGTTTTTTTTTTCAAAACCAAACCACTAGTCGGATTTTTTTTCCGGGTTGACTCGATTTGCGGTTTAGTTCGGTTCTCGGTTCGGTTTTGTACACCCCTATCCAAATCTGTGTAAATCGTAGATAGAACAAGTTAGTGCCTATTCACCAAGATCTCTCTTTTACTAGAAATTTAAAATCAAATATGTCTTGTATTGTTTTACGTATTTTCTCCGTTTTGATTTGCTTGACCTATTTTTTTAAGGGAAAATTGTATATAATAGCAAACTATTAATTCAAATTAAATGTTATAAATATAGTTTGATTTAATTGTACCTCATAACAAACTGTTGCTATTTCACTTCTCTCCTAGTGAATCTCGCTCGCCTCTCTCGTTTTTTATACAAACGCAAGTGTATAAAGTGCGTTTGTGTTTGTATAAAGCGAGAGAAAATTGTATATATACATATATTTTTGTTCCCCTCTCTCCCCTCTTCCAGATCTCGCTCGCCACTCTCTCAGATCTCGCTCTCTCACTCGCCTCTCTCACTTTATACAAAAAACGCAAATTGTATAAAATGCGTTTGTATTTGTATAAAGCGAGAGAAAATTGTATATATACATATATTTTCGTTCCCCTCTCTCCCCTCTCCTAGATCTCGCTTGCCACTCTCCCAGATCTCGCTCTCTCACTCGCCTCTCTCACTTTATACAAAAACGCAAATGTATAAAAGGCGTGAAAATTGTATATATACATATATTTTCGTTCCCCTCTCTCCCCTCTCCCAGATCTCGCTCGTCACTCGCCTCTCTTACTTTATACAATTGATCTTTTTGTATATGTATACCAAAGTAGATTATACAACTGCTTTCTTTTGTATATGTATAGCGAAATATACATATTTATGTTTGCTATGGAGCGCAATTATGCAAACTTTGCTATAGCATACAAATATGAATTTTGTGTTTGCTATATGTGAAAGTTGCTCTTTTTTTTAATTCATTAGGAAAGAATTTCTCTTCCCTTTTTTGGTAATTCTTTAATTTCAAATTTTCACATGACATGTTTAGACCACAAGATTAAATGATATTTTAGTACATTTGACATATTTTTAATTTAAAATCAATTTTTTTTAATTTTTTATTTTATTTTCTTGACTCCATGCCAAGTTAAAAAAACAACAAATCCAAACGAAGGAAATAACAAAGTGTTGATTAAAACACAAATCTTTCTGTTTAAGGAGCTTCAGGGGTAGGACTAGAGAATTTGCTTTTGTATGTTCTCTATTATTATTATTATTATTTTTATTTTTTTTAAAACAAATGAAAAGGAAAATTGAAAAAATGGCATAGTATGACAATTTATAGACTAAATTGATAGTAGGACATAGTTCACTTTTATTTTTTTTTGGCAATTTTTTTTTAAAAAATTATTGTCATTTAATAGCCAAATTTTGTATTCATTGAAACATGAAACTAGTTTTTCCTTTTTTTTTTTCTCTCTTTTCCGAGACACGTTACTTCCTTTGATTTCTCCTTTATTCCTTGACGACGATAAATTATTTTTTATTGCTCCTTTTTTTTCTCAATCTTTTTTTATTTGTCAACCGAATTAAAGGTTTTTTTTACTCCACACTCGAAATGAGGCAAACTTAGCGGTGTTGGAAAGATGACTCATAGATCTTTAATTTAATAAGTCATGGGCCACCTAATTTATTATGAACTCAGAGATATAATCGTTTGAAGTTGACCTAAGTAGAATGTTATATCAAAACTTAATCGGTAAGTAAGCTTTCAACTCAATTTTGTGCTAGGGGATTCTAGTGACGTTAATTCATATCCAAATCCATCCCCACATTAAATAATTGACCTTAGCTCCTAAGAACAATTTAAGAATCGCCCGATACAATCTTATACGTAAATGAATAATATATGATTCGAGTCTTAGCTTAGAATTTCGAGGTGTTACAATATATAAAGATTGTCGATCTTTTAGGGTAGAAATACTATATAACCTTGAAACTATGCATATCATCCTACTAGAAAATAATATTTTTGTAACAAGATCTAATGAACTATATTTGAAACACATGACTAATATCTTATTAACTTGAATTATATTCTACAAATATAAATAATAATAGTACTAAACAATATAGCCATGTTAAGTAGGATATCCTTCTTTTCATACATATGATGTCTCTGCTTTTATTATTTGTCTTTTCCTTATTCATTTTGGTTATCATTTCTCTTCCTAGTTACTGTGAGCTAGAAGTTTATTAGAAAATTATGGATGAAGTACGCCAACAAGGCAATATTCGAAAAGTTAGCAGGTTGTGGAGGATTAAATTAACTATGACTAATCTTTTGATATTTGTTTGTATGTGTTATCTAATGTAAAACACATATTTCATAGAAAAGAAATTGAATGAAGTGTACAATAAAGTGGTCTATCACCCAAAAATTTCAATTGAACTAGCAAAATTGATAAAAAAAGTCGGTACACTGATTATACCCACTAAGTTGATGTTCAAAAATAATTAAAGTGTCGGTCCTAGTTTTATGGGATGACGCTTAAAAACCTACGGTAGCACGTAGTTTTAGGATTAGAAATTGCTAGTAAAGATCTCAATCCTAATCGACAGTGGAACCCTTATTCCTATGTCCCTCGGTACAAAGTATTACTCTTGAATGAATTTATATGGGTAAACAAAAAACTATAAACTGAGACTGAATTGATAGACTCTTTATCTGAAAACATGAAACTGTATGTAAAACTATTCATAATGATTTCCAGAACATGCAATTTAATTATTACGGGTTCAATAAAATGAATTTTTCCTATTATGAGAGTTACCTAAAGAAAAACTGAAATATGATGAAAAGGATGCTTTTCATAAGAACTTTAAATTCTGTAAAAATCATTAACTGAAGAAAGATGCATACATTAGACTCAATGGGTGAAAGGATACTCGGTCAGACTCATTATGATAAGGACGGTTCGGATCTTTAGTGTGAGATGTTACATTGCAATAAAGTTAGGCTCATTATGATACTCGGCATCGGATAGTGGCTTGGATTTCTATATGGAAAATTACAATACAAACTATGCATCTATTGCACAATGTATGTTCCGTGAAATGCTTAAGACATGTTTTAAAAGGGGAAACAAACGCCTATGTCTATTGAGAGAAAACATATTTACGCCATGTAATTCATATTTTGAGTTAGTTATCTAGATTTGTCTATAAAAATCTTTTATACACTATTATACATTTTTATACAAATTGTTGCATTATGTATGATATTTTCCCCTCAGATATAATATTATATACATGGTGTTGGGGTGTACATTTATGAAAATTTCCTATTTTTAAAAATGCTTATGAGATTATTTAGGTCTCAAGTCATGATTCATTAAGTTTACATAATTTTCGAACTTCCATCATTATTTGGTGCGTAATGAATCGAAAGCAACTTGATGTACGTAGCTCAAATAATACCGGCCATCAAATGAAATGATGAGAGATTTTGATAAAAAGATTTCCTTGCTCTTACGAATGAGTTTTGATCAAAATTTAGTGGCTAACAAAATTTGGTACTTACGAGGTAAGATCGAGTTATCACCTTGCAAAACGTCTAAGCAAGCATAGGGATACTAGTGGTAGCAGTGCTCAATCTAGTAATTAATCATCGTTTTTCAAAAGTTTTTTGGGATATTCTATGGGCAATAAAAATAAAAAATCAACATAAACATTTTCTAAGAAGGTGCGTGCTTAAGAAGGTAAGTTCTACAGAGTGGTAGTTAGATAGTCCTTGTTGTATGGGGTGGAGTGTTGTCAAGACAATAACTCACATGTTTAGAAGATGCATGTTGCTTGGATGAGGATATTAAGATGGATGTATGGACTTACTAGGAGCAACAAGATTAGGAACGAGGTTATCTGAGAGAAGGTGGAGTGACCCCTATGGAGGACAAGATAAGTGAAGTCATCATGAGACTGAGATGGTTTGAGCATGTGAAGAGGAGGTGTGCAAACACTGTTGGGATATATACTATTAACCATGTGTTAAGAAATAATATTTATTATAGAATAAATATTTGCTCAATTTTAATAGATCATATATTCGTTTATGGTGTCTATTTACTTATATAGTAGATGATTTAGTGTGTAGAGTTTTAGTTTATACACATAGGATTAAATCATCGGTTCTTATAAGTATCAAGTTTTTTGTTCACAATCTAGGATGGAAATTGGACATGCCATCGGTACGATTGTAGCACAAGATTATAGGTAATTTACCTTGATTATGGGAACGGTATAGTTCCAACTTCTTGTGCTAGTGCATTTTGTATGTATTGAACGGGACCGAGTAGAGATAGTTGTTTTAGACTGACTGACAAAACATATTCTCTAAACTATTAAATGTACTTATATTCTTAATCCTGATATAACTATTATGATCTGTATATATTAATTATCGTTTTGATTTATTAAAAGGTGAGATTCTGAGATGGGTCAATATGCCTGGTAAGTTGGATGATAATAATATATATTGGTGAAATAATAAGTTAGTTGATGAAATCCATGTCTCGTTATAGAGATTGATTGATATGCCTTTTTGAGAAACTTATAAGTTTTCATCGTGTCAAACCTTGCAAGTGGATTTATGAATCCGACACATGAAATAAGTTAAGTAGTGCTCTAAAGGAAATTAATCATTAAGTTAAATTCGTCAGTAATTTAATTTATTGATTAGTATCTGAAATCTTAACATGGGGAATTACATAAGTGTTTAATGGGGAATTACGAAATATAAATAGAGGAGTGCAATTACGAATTTTTAGTGGAATGATTTGTAATTTATTATGGTAAGAATAATTCAAATTAATTATTTGGAAATATTTCCATAATAGGAAGCCTCAGTAATTAATTTTGTGGTCCCTCCAGTGCCCATATTTAACTAGAACTCAAAATCCTAATTCTAAAGGGAAAAGAGGAGAGGCGTTAGTTTTCTTATAAAAAGAAAACTAGCATGTATTTTTTGGTTAAAGAGAAGTAACGTGTGTTTGGTTCTCCTCTTTGGACTGTGAAGAAATCTCTATAATTAGGGATTCTTCTTGCCCTAGATTGATTAGTTTTCTATTCGATACTTGCCCACCCAAAAATTGAGAGAGCTCAGATGTGAACTTGGGATCACTGTAGAAGACCATGGCTATCTTGTAGATTCACTTGAAGGACTGTCTAACTTGGGGATTCGCTTGAAGGTATCTGTTCATGCTTCAAGATGTATTTATCTAATTAAATTTCAGTATGTTTATGTGTTCTAGCATGATTATGTGGTCTAGCATAAACAATATTGATTATTTATTATTCATGTAAGCCGTAAGATTCTAGTATGCTTCCGCTGTGTATATAGTTTTCCAACAAACACCCCAATAAGGGGGTACAATAGGCTGGATATTGGGGGTACACGGAGGGGTAGAGGTAGGCGAAAATAGTATTGGTGATTAGGCAGAACATGACACAACTTCATATTACCGAGGACAAGACTCTTGATAAGAAGGAATGAAGGTCGCATATTAGGTTAGCAGATTAGTAGGGGTAGAGTGTTGTCTTGTCTTGCAAAGGTTTAGGCTTGTTTGTGCCTGTTGTAGTATTAGTTGCACCCTAGTAGTTTTGGCTATATGTTTTTTTTTTCTATTTCGATCTTCACACTTTTTTGTTGTTATTGTTCTTTCTTGTAGACTTTACACCATATTTTTTAGTAACTTCTATGCCTTCTTCATTGTTTTCCCTTTCTTTTACTTGGATTTGATGCACTTGAGGTAATGATCTTTCGAAAAAAGCCTCTCTATCTCCCTGAGGTAGTGATAAGGTTTGGGTATACTCTATCCTCCCGGCCCAGACCCCCCTTGATGGGATTTCACTGGATATGTTGTTGTTGTGCGTGCTTAATACATTACTAATAAACAATATTATTGGGAGAAGAATAAAACATGTGAATAGTGTTTGTATGAGATGAGGGTTAGAACATGAGACTACAGAACACTCGTTTTTTATGTGTCATGATTCTCAAATAATTTGAAAAATGAGCCTTATTAACTCGACTGATCTTGTCAATACATTAACCGATTATGTGTCATGATTCTCTCTGTGGTGGAATGATACGATTAGAATGACAAAAAGATGTTCTAATTTCGCTAGTGTTCTGAACTTGACGGTAATGATGATGTGGCATATATGGAAGTCTAAGAATAATTGGAGTTTTAGTAATGAATTAACCAACTAGACATAGTGACAAAAGTTTTATTGAGTACAATGGATTTAATTTGTTGAAATAATGGTTGTAGATTCACCGAATGGTAATTTACAAGAGAATTATGAATATCAACTAGTGGTGCCCGAAAAGGGACTTTGTTTATTTGTTGATGTAGGGTTACAAAGAAGGTAAGTATTGGTTTGGTTGCTAGGGATAACAAGCGTATTTTGCTTCTTGCTCATGGATCCCCAATTCACTTCGTTGGGAGCTTTATGTTTGTTGAAGCGTTTGCAATAAGAAAAGTTGTGAAAAAAGCGATACAAAATGAATGGGGACACTCTATGTCTTCTCTGACGCGAAAGTGTAGTGGATATATTGAAAGACATATGTTAAGGCTACCCTAGATATAAATATAGCTTGTAAAGATAATTGGAACATGTTGGCATATCTAGATAATAATTTAAACCAACAAATCCTTGGAAAACCATAAACTAGTACTCCATCATGTTTTATTTATACACAAAAAGCAAATTGAACAACTCTACTAGAACTAGAAAGTAAGATTATACTTTTGAGTTTTATCAGGATGAAAGACTCCAAAATAAATACCTCCAAGATAGATATCGGGACAAGACCCACGACATCTTAATATACTGAAATCTAAATGTGAAGCCTTCTGGAAAGTAATGAGGTTCACCAAAGCTACCTGGAATG
Organism: Solanum verrucosum; assembly: GCF_900185275.1. Lineage (NCBI taxonomy): Eukaryota > Viridiplantae > Streptophyta > Magnoliopsida > Solanales > Solanaceae > Solanum > Solanum verrucosum. Next base: position 4,889,271 of record NW_026019984.1, read on the forward strand.
CGATGGGATCAACGAAGCGTCGGTTGATGATCCTAAATACCTGTATCTGCATCATGAAACGATGTAGGCCAAGTGACATAAATACATTGAATGTACGAGTATGTAAGGGGAAACTAAACATACGGATACATAACCAAACTGATAGAAAGGGAAAACATACTCACCTTAACTCAACATGAAAGCAACAATTAAAGATGCGAGATGTATAAAGCTTTTAAAATAGTAGATAATAACTCAATGTATATAAAAATATAATAATAAACTCTTTACTCTTATTTGGGAGATTCTCTAACCGACAACCATCACTATGAGCAACGTGATTATACAACGTCTCGCCCACACTGCCAGAACTGTCCTATACCTTGCCGGAGTATATAACATCCTCAACTAAGTGGATCCACTAAACTGCTTAAAAGCAATAAGAAATCATCTAAAAAGTATGATCCTTTACCTATGTTGGCATACACGATTTATGAGGATTTTGAGTTGTCTGAACTCATCCACATATAAGTGCTCAATACTACTCCCAATAATATATAACTCATGCTCATATGTTTTAAAATATAACTCTTCCTTATTTTGAGATAATTACTCAAAACGCTTTCTTAAAAGAGATACTGCTAAAAAACTCTTCATGAACTCGTTTAGAAATCAAGGTTTCCTTTGGTTTTAAATGTAAAAGTGTTTACACTTGGAAATACTTAGTTCCCTTATACTCATTTTGAAACATAAAACTCAAGTCTACTCATCCTCTTACACATTCACTCAAGTCTTAAAACAAGTTTTAGAAGATCGCAAAAGACTTCTCAAAATGACTCAAAAGACTTTCTTGAACTTTCCTCTTAACTTTACTTTAGTTTGAAATGTAAATTAAGAAATGTTTTTAAGATATGCATGATTTTTCAGGGAGAGAACATAGGTACGTTTCGAGGGAACACATACGAAAAGAAGGTCGGAAGGGTAAGGGACCTAGCGACCCTGGCTCACTAAGTGGCGCGGGGGGCCAACCCTAAAACTACTGAACAGTGTTTGGGGCGCATTGAGTGGCGTTGGGTGCCAACCCTAAAATTATTGAACATTGTTTGGGGCGCACTGATTGGCGTGCCATGTCAGGCCCCAAACTACTGGGCAGTAGTTTTGGAGCTACGTGGTGCGCCACCCTAAGCCCTTTCCCAGAAATTTGACAAATTTTCTTGCTCAATTTCATGTCCTAACTCATCTAGAATGGAATGATATCCTTCCAAATTCGTTTGGATTCATAAACCCAACAAAGTTCATCGAAAACCCACTCAAATCCATCAATAACAACACTCATTCGCAAGACCCTCACCTCAAGAACTCAACAAGATTCAATTGTCAAAGAATGAAGCTAAAACTTCAAGAATTCAAATCAACCAACCTCAAGAACAAATTTATGGATGAAATCACATGATTGGCGTAAGGCTGAACAAACCCAACACTATGAGAGCTTACATACCTCGAAAGAACTAAGTTCTTGGAGAAAATCTTCAAAGCTTGGTAGAACTTCCTGAAACGTTCTTCTTTTTCTCCTCTTGAACTTCTCTCTAAAAACCCTACGTTCTTTTGGAATGACTAAAACTGATCCTAATCAGATTCCTAAAAGGGTAAAAAGAAAACGTGTTAGGCTAGTGGGGTAAGGAAAAGACCAAAATACCTCTCCTTAAAATGGATGAATTCCTTAACTAGACAGACTGTACTCAAACAGACATATCTCTTTCATCCAAACTCAGAATTTAGCAAACTCGCGGCATTGGAAAGAGGACTCAACAACCTTCGATTTGATACCTCATGGGCCACCTAACTCATCTTGTGCTAAAAGTTATAGTCATTTGAAGTTGACCCAAAACTTAAAAAGGGACCAAAGTTCAAGGTGTTACAGAACGAAATTGGGAGTGGGAGGAGAGAGGCGAGCGAGATTGAGAGATGGAGGAGAGAGGTGAGCGAGAGAGGGAAGAGAGTGGAGAGAGACGAACAATAGATGTATATCTGTTAGATAATTGTATATATGTAACTGGTATACATATGTATTTGTATATCTGGCGAGCGAGATTGGGAAAGGGAGGAGAGAGGCAAGAGAGATTGGGAGAGGAAGAAGAGAGGCAAGAGAGAGAGGGCAGAGAGTGGAGAGAGGCTAATTGTATTTGTATATCTGTCATATATTTGTATACTTATATGTATAATTTGTATTTATATATGTATAAAATAGGTGAGAGGCGGGAGAGAGGAGAGAGATGACGTAATTACAACTAAAATTAAACTGCGAGCCATAATTAATTCAAACTATAGCCATGTTAGCAAATTAACTAATATATATTTGCTTATCCGCGTAATTTTCCCTAAAAAGAATAGAATAAAGTGCAAATCATTAAATAGATGATACATTAGGTGCAAAATCCAATGAACTCAAAACAGTCTTTTATAGCTCTATATACTTTCCGTTTTAATTGTTTTTGTCTTATTTTTCTTTTTGAATCATTTATAAAAAGAATTTCTCTTTTCTTATTTTTTGCAATTCTTTAATTTCATTTTCCCACATAACATGTTTAAACCATAAGATTAAAGGATATTTTAGTATATTTAACATATCTTTAATTTAAGAAAACAAGATTCAAAAGTCTTTTTTTTTCTTTCATAAACTCTGTGTCAAGTTAAAGTAAGACTAACAAATTGAAATAAAAAAATAATAAGTATTCATTAAAACAAGATTATTTGTTATTGTTGTTGGGAGACAAAAACACTTATTTTGAGAAAAAATATTTTTTGAAAAATTAAGGTGTTTGACCTATTAGTAAAGCTGCTTTTAGTTGGAAGCAGGAGCAATTTTTCTACTGTTTGAAAAAAGTTAAAAATTTCTACTTATTTAAAAAAAAGCAAAAGCAGAAGCAATTTTTTTTCAAGACCAAACTATCCTTCACATAAATACATATTTACCAATATATCCCTTATAATTATTTATTTTGTGGTAAATTTTCGTAAGTAGTGATTGAATTTGTAGAATAGTTTTAAAATTTATTTTGCTTCATATTTTTAATAATATTTAAGTTATTGTGTTAATATTGTATCAATCTTTAGTCTTTATTTATTTATCTATGTATAATATTGATTGAAAATTTGAATTTGTACATATTAATTTAATAAAAATTAAAAATTAATTAATTTTTTTAACAATAGATATCTAAAATAACTTCTCTATATAAATAATCTTAATGTCAAAAGTGCATTGATACTTGTCATTTTTGTAATTTGACTTTCGAAAACACTTTTCAAAAATGATAAGTCAAACACAATCTGCTTATCAAAAACACTTTTCAAATGAATTAGTCAAACACAATTTTTTTTCAAAAGAACTTTTCTAATAAGTTATTTTAAGAATGTGCTTATGAAATAAGCTATTTTTAACCGAAATGCCAAAAGGCTCAGGTGCAGAACTACAAAAATTGCTTTTGTATTTTCACTATTATAATTTATTTTTAAAAACAAATTTTAAATGAAAATTGAGTCCCGAAATTTAGTAGTTTCAGTTTATGATTTTATTTTTTCTTAAAAAATATTAAAATTTGAGAAAAAAAAAAGGTTTTACTATAAAAAAGAAGAAGAGAGAATGATTTTCTATTTCTTTTAGACTAGAGATATTATATAACTTTGAATTAAACTATTCATATCTTCATATTAGCATATAATATTTTTTGTAGTAACATCTAATGTAATATAATTGGAACATATGACTAATATCTCAATAATTTGAATTATGTTCTATAATATAAATAATAATAGCAATAGTACTAAATAATATAGCTAGGTTAAATATGATATCCTTATTTTCGCACATATACTATCTTTGCTTTTACTAGTTGCCTTTCTGGTTGTTTATTTTGGTTATCCTTTCTTCTTCCTAGTATACAACAACAAAACGATATTCATCCACTTAGTGGTTAGGGGTAGTCAAACTAACTATAATTGATCTTTTGATATTTGTTTGTAAGTATTATGTATTATACGATACACATGGTTCATATCAAAGAAATTGAACGAAGTGCATAATAAAGTGACCTATCACCTAAAAATTTTACTTACCAAATTTACGCCCAATATGGTAGCTCATTTACCAAAAAGCATACTACCAATAACAAATAAATCCTCGTTCAAACTCTTATATCACATTAATCTTACATTAGAAAAAAATAATCAATAATACTGTGATAATAGTGTATTGAATCCATAATACCCTCGTTTGTTAATGTCCATTGTCTTGTAATGCCCTTATTATAAGATTTTTTTTAAAATCTAAACTAATTAAATTCTAACCCAAACATGGAGTTGAATGATCCCGAGATAAGAGTTGGTTGTACTAAGATCAAGTTCAGTATGATTCTCGGCAAAAGATAGTATAGTCTGATGCAATACTTGCACATCACACATCTTTGGTATAATATTATAGTATAATTTTATATATGTGGTATAATACTTTATGTTCTGATGTACATTTTTGAAAATTTCCTTTTAAAAAATGAGCCTTATTAACTTGATTGATCTTGTCAATACTACTGATCATTGAAGTCTAAGAATACTTGAAGTTTTTCTAATGAATTAACCGACTAGTTCTGTCTAGTGACAAAAGCTTTATTTGAGTACAATAGATTTGTTGAAATAATGGTTGTAGATTCATCGAATGGTAATTTACAAGAGAATTATGAATAACAACTAGTAGTGCTCGAAAAGGGAATTTGTTTATTTGTTGATGCAGGGTTACAAGTTGAATAAAAAAAAGGCAAGTATTGGTTTGGTTGCTATGGATAGCAAGGGTATTTTGCTTCGTGCTCATGGATCGCCAATTCACTTCGTTGGGAGCTTTATGATTGTTGAAGCGTTTGCAATAAGAAAAGTTGTGGAAAAAGCGATAAAAAATGGATGGGAACACTCTATGTCTTCTCTGACGCGCAAGTGTAGTGGATATATTGAAGACAAATGTTAAGGCTACCCGAGGTATAAATATAGCTTGTAAAGATATTTGGAACAATATGTCGGCATATTTAGACAATAATTTTAACCAAAAAATCCTTGGAAAATCATAAATTAGTACTCCATCATGTTTTATTTATATACAACAAAAAGCACATTGAACTCTGTCTACTAGAACTAGAAAGTAAGATTATACTTTTGAGTTTTATCAGGATAAAACACTCCAAAATGCTTCTCATTTTCATCAAACATAGCAAACAGATAAGTTTCTATAGGTTTTCCTGGCTTGTGTATAGTTCCTGCTTTTGACTTCGCATGACCAATCAAATTCCTATAATAAATAGTAGCAATACCCATGCTTCCTCCAAAACCACCCTCAGATGGCCATCCACTTTCAGAAACAACAATCTCAACCTTATTTTCACCAATAGCTTTCTCAATTGCATAGTAAATTGAATCCAACATAGCATCAAACAGATTAGTATACCCTGATGAATCGGGTTCTGGTTGCGCAAATATTGCATAAGAGAGTGAAACATGATCAGGATCACCAATATAAGCAAAATACGGATAAATATTTGCTAGCAAAGGCGCGCTGTTCTGTTTCAAGAACTCAATAATTGGTTTGATGAAACTAGTCACATCTCCGCGAAATGTTGATTGAGATGGTGGATATGTATTCGCCAATAGCCCCGTCTCTATAGCTGTTGATATTTTTACACGATCGTTTAGTCTGAACGAGGTTATGACTCGTTGCACATTTTCCATGGCTGGGAGAAGGAAGGGAACAAATTGAGATGATCCAGCAATGAGAGGAGATATTTCATTTCCAACACTTATATATCTTATTCTGACTTGTTTGATATAATTTATAACATTGGCAACAACCCAATTGTAAGCTTCTTTTGGATCTGTTAAGGCTTGAAGTTTGTCATTAGGAATGCAAAGCATGATTTGAATGTTACTATCCTTGAGAGCATTGAGTGTTTCAGGAATTGGATCATACACTCTCATGCTTGTTATGCCATTAGCTTTATAAAGATTTACAACATCTTCAGCTAATGGTAAGTTGTTTCCATTTCTCCCATAACACACTCCAACACATTGTACCTCTGCATTGCCAAAAAAAGAGAGTTATTGTAGGATCACATACCATAAATACTACTCCCTCTCTCTGACTCAATTTATGTGGCACAAGTCAAATTTCAAAATATTTAAACTTTGATCGTGAATTCAAATATAGAATGTTCGATCAAGCAAAATTTGGCTGGCTCTCAAAATTTCAACTTATTAGGATAGAGGGAGTAGTTGAAATCCTTTGAAAGATAAATTACTCTAAGCAATAAACATTCTTATACATGACTCCAACTACTCATATATATATTTCATAAAAAATATTGTTCACACCTTTAATTTAAAGACAGACTAAAAAGATAACATTTTCTCTCAAAACTTTTAAATAGTAATAATAAGAAGAAAATACCTTTTATTCCTAGGTATGAAATCATCACACAAGCAAATACAAACAAGGAAAAGTTAGCCATCATGAAGCAACAAGAACCAAATGAAATTAGACGGCAGGAAAATGACCAAATGATGGCTTTTTATATAGGAAAAAAAAACTAGAGTACCCCCTCTAATCCATATTAAGAAAAAATATTTAAGGACATAAACTAAATCATAATTTTCACTATTGTCTGCCCTTTGTGAAATCATAACTATAACTTTGTAAGTAGAATAATTTATCTCCTAGAAAATATAAAACTTCTATAAATGTAAAGGCAAAATATGGAAAAAATTCAAATAGTCATCTTGAACTTTGAACAATTCAATTATTTTCTACAATGAATTTTCTTTTCAAAAGTTGACTTAATATAGAATAGAGGAGTATAGTTTTGAAATAAATTGATGGATTAATTCTATTTTTTTTACTTTAGATTTAAAAGGTAATTGTTTAATGAGTATACATTAAGTATTTTGGAATAGATAAGAGTTTCCTTAGACCGTTTGAATTGACTTATTTTTAGGTACTTTTAAAATATTTGGATAAGATTAAAAAGTATTTTTAAATGCCCGTTTTAAAGTTAAAATAACAAAATTAGACCGTAGGAAAATGACCATATGATGGCTTCTTATATAAGAAAAAAAAGGCTAGAGTACTCCCTCTATTCCATATTAACTGAATTTGTGAGGCTATGCACACTTTTTTTTAAGTAACAAGAGGACCCGTCGGGATGACAAACAACTACCTCTTAATGTATCCTCAGAAAGCCTCAGAAATAGATGAAGGAGAAAGGTCACACACGGTCGGGCTCGAAACCTCCACAAGAGTAGAAGCAAAGGGTGAGTACCAAACAACACGGTACTCAACAAGCAACCATTAAACAAAGTAAAACTAGGCTAGAATACAAGTACTCTTTCATCTCAACCGAACCATCTCAACTAAAACCTGCATAAAAATCAGCTCAACCTAACAGTTTTACAATACACAACTCACAAGGCTTAACAATCACAGTCTAACTGTCATAGTTCAACAACCAACAAGTATCAAGTATGTCAATCACAAGTATCAAGTAGCTCAATCACAATTATCAAGTAGATCAATTACAAATATCAAGTAGATCAATAACAAGGATTAAGTAGATCAATCTCAAGTATCAAGTCCATCAAATCACAATAGTCAAGCACTTGTCGGAACAATTTCCCATCTGCACAATATTACTAGCAGATACTATTTCCTTTCGGCACAATATCACTGGCTAGAAATATTTCACTTCGACTTTATATGAAATCACTTGTCAGAATCATTTCTCCGCGAGATAACCATAACATATCTCATTACAGTGCATAGAAATCAATGCAAATAAGCAATTCCACATCATAAGGAAGAGACAATAACTCAAGAAATTCAAGTCCACAATAATGTCATCAAAGCATTTCATTAATAAACAAATTAGGGTCCACAACAAGGAAATTCAAAAAGCACAACTATCAACATGTTGCCCTTTTCATTTATTCCCCCTTTTTATTCATTAAGATCAATCAAGTGAGAAATTGAACCAATCACCTCATTCCCATTACTCACTAACACATACAATGAAGGGAAATACAAGATTCTACAAGTTTTACAAAATTTAGAAGTTCACTTGCCTTAATTCAATCAAAAGCCAATTTTTAAAAAATATTTTGCCCAAGTATAAAAAAGGCTCATCACGATTGCGATGACCAAAAGCTCGCGACCGCTTTGAGTTATAAAGGTCAACTCACTTATGTTAACCATTGAGATCGCGACTTGACTTCACGCGATTGCAATGCACACAGAAAATGCTTCACGCGATTACGAGAGAAGACCATGCAAGTGTCACTCCCCGAGCCTACACCCTGGACGTGGTTGGCACTCCAAGACCATTGATGGCCTCAAGCGAACCCTTGGCCTGGCTTACTCACTTAGCGGAAAACTCTAAACATTATTACAATGATCAAATGAACTTACTCAAATAGCTTGGTAAAATAACTTGGAATGTTTTAAAGGTCAACATTCAACTTGGCCATAATGGCAACTCAAGTCTTAACATATGAAATGAAATGTAAGGATAACTGAACTACTATCTGTCTATGAAGCCTCTAAAACAAAGAGGGATGTTGAGACAAGACCCCAATCATCCTAACAATGAAATACTGAAAGTGAAATACAAGGAGTCCTCCGGAATGCAAAAAGGCTCACCAACAGACTATGAACTGCTCACTGGATCAACGATGTGCTGGATGCCAATCCTAGTTACCTGCGTCTGCATCATAAGACGATGCAGGCCAACTGGCATCAGTACATTAAATGTACGAGTATGTGAGTTGGAATGCTAAACACAACTTAAGCTTGAAAAGAAACTGAAAGGAAACTGAAGAACTTACCTGGCTCAACTCAACTCAACAAAAAGAACTCATTTCAATATAAAACAGTTTTAAAACAAGTGCAATATAAAGAAAAACGGTTTAAAACATGATGCCAACTCTATGTGTATGCAAAGATACATGTAACTCTGAGATGTATGTAAAAATACAAATAAACTGATGTATATAACAATACAAAATATTGTTGTGAGAGTTTCTCTAACTGATAACTATCACTTAAGAGTTATAGTGATGATACAGTGTGTTACCTCACGTTTCCAAGGCATCTTATACCTTGCCAAGGGTATGGACCTGAACTACTAAGTGGATCCACTAGTCTATGCTAAAAAGCACTAAGGGTGCATCTAAAAAGTATGACTCTTTTCTACCCATGATGGCTACATGGTTTATGGGGGTTGTGGGTTCTTTGAACGCTCCCTCATATCGGTGCTCAATACTACTCCCAAATTATGATACTAGCTCTTTATGTTTAAAAACATACTTCTTTTGTGATTTGAGATTAGTGCTCAAAAACTTAGCTCAAAGGCTATCTTGGAAATCAAAGTTTCCCCTCTTGCTTCATTTAGAAAGCGATTACTCTTTTCTGAAAACTACCCTGGAGGCCCTTTGGAAATCGAGGTTTCCTTTCTTTGTTTAAATGTGAAAACATTTTAAACCTTTTGGGAATACATAGTCCCTATATACTTTTGAAGAAATGGACTTCACTCTTTACTCTTTACTCAACTTGAACTTTAAGTCTTAATACAAAGTTAAAACATTTATAAAAGACTTTTGAAAACTTTGAAGAACTTCCCTTGACTTTGACCTTAACTGCTCTTGACTTGACTCTTAACTGGTCCTTGAATTGAATTATGGATTCAAGGATTGTGATTTGTGATTGGAAAGATCTCATGATGTTTAGGAATGATTTTTGATAGCTAAACATGAGAAAAGACCAAATATCGATATCTGAGGGTGGGTCCGCGATGCGGAGAAGCTTTTAAATTTTAGCTTCGAAATTGAATTTTGAGGTAGAACGCTCCGTGGCCACTCCACGACGCTAAACGAAAATTCCCAGATCTGGGGAATGGCTCCGCGATGTGGAGGCAGTGCCAAATTTCGACCGACAAAATTTCTTCTTCGTTTTCCAGCTCTAAACCCTCTAAACTCCATGGGTTCTTTCACCAATTACTTAGAATTGATTAAATGTTCAAAGTACATCAGATTCTACTCAAAATCGAACCTAAAACTATAGATTCGGATCAATCAACTCCTCAACGAATTCAACGAAACAATAATTTAATGGAACTTCAACAAACCCATCAAGAACTCAATTTCTAAGCTTTCAAGAACTTAAATTCGCTGAAATAAATCATGATTGGCGCGTGGGAGAATTAACCCAATGTTATGTGATCTCACATACCTTGTAGGGATCACGCCCGATGAATCCACAAGCTAATCTCGACGATCTTGACGAATTTTGAACGTTCTTCTCCTTTCTCCTCTTCTTTTCTCTTCTCTCAAAACCCTAACTCTTTTGGTAAAAGTGTAAACTGATCTAATTCAGCTTATACCCCTAATTAATTACCAAAAATGAATTAAAATAAAAAGGGTAAGGAAAAGACCAAACTACCCCTTCAAAATTCGGATTGAACTTTCCTTATTCCAACAGCTCAACTTCCAAAGGGGATAACTCACTCATACGAACTCGGAATCGTGCAAACTCAGCGGCGTTAGAAAGATAATTCCAAGAGATTTCCAACCATATATACAAATACACATAAATCATCCTGATCTAGGATTTATGGCCGATTGAAGTTGACCAAAAACTCACTTTTCCTAACTTCAACAATTTTCCAGATTTTTCATTCTTTCCAAAAATGACTATTTCCAATTATTGGCTTCTTCCTATTTATTTCAATTTGCGAGATGTTACAACAAGTGTTCTTACTTGAATAATAAGGTTCTTACTTTAGGTTTTGATGTTTTGTATAATGTGAAGTTGTAAACTCAATCTCAAAGTCACTGTGAAGTGTGAATTGAAGGCTAAACGGCAAACGAAGTGTGTATGGCTATGTGTCCTTGATTGTTATGATGTCTTCTCTTTTATAGTTGGTCCTTGAATATTCTAGCCATTGTTCTTCTTCATAGATGCAGTGCTCTTCTAATCTTGAAATATATTCGTTATTATTCCTTAAGTTCCTAAATGCTTTACTTGGTTCAAAAATAAATTAATCTATTATTAAACTTTGGGTACATTTTGTTTAATAAAGTCTTGTGAAATAACTCTATACTTTTCTTCATATGGTAATTTAGATATTCATCAAATTCTTCTTCATCACATAAATCTATACCAAAGTAAATATTCTTCTATTAAACTATGTTGATTTGTAATCTTCAAAATTAATAGGTGAAACCTTAGACTTAACATTTATATCCAACAAAGACAATGATTTTATATCCTTGAAAATAAGTAAATTTTATTGATACAAAAGCAAATTTTAGTACTACTCTACTAGCTAGAACTAGAAACTAAGATTATACTTTTGTGTTTTATCAGGATGAAACACTCCAAAATGTTTCTCAGTCTCTGCACCTATCTTCAAATTTTCATCAAACATAGCAAATAAATAAGTTTCTATAGTTTTTCCTGGCCTGTATATAGTTCCTTTAGTTGACTTCGCATGATCCATCAAATTCTTATAATAAGTAGCAGCATTTTCCACACTTGCTCCAACACCGCCGTCAGATGGCCATCCACTTTCAGAAACAACAATTTCAACGTTATTTTCACCAATAGCTTTGTCAATTGCATAGTAAATTGAATCCAACATAGCATCAAATAGATTAGGATACCCCGATGGATCGGGTTGTTCTTGTGTGAATAGTGCATAAGGGAGTTGAACATGTTCAGGATCACCAATATAACCAAAATAAGGATAAATATTTGCTTGCAAAGGCGCGTTGTTCTGTTTCAAGAACTCAATAATTGGTTTGATGAAACTCATCGTGTCCTCGCGAAATGCTGATTGAGATGGTGGATATGTATTAGCCAATAGCCCGGTTTCTATAGCCGTTGAGACCTTTACTTGATCTTGTAGACCGGATTTGGTTATCGATTGTTGCACGTTTGTCAAGGCAGGGAGAAGGAAGGGAACAAATTGAGATGTTCCATTATTTACAGGGGAAATTTCATTTCCAACATTTATATATCTAATTTTGACTTCTTTGGCATAGCTCATAACATTGGTAGTCACCCAATTGTCAGCCTCTTGTGGATCTCCTAAGGATTGAAGTTTGCTATTGGGAATATCAAGAATGACTTCAATTTCACTTCCCTTAAGAGCGGGTAGTGTTTCAGTAATTGGATCATAGGTTCTCATTTTTGTTATGTTATTAGCTTTGTAAAGAGCTACAACATCTATAGGTGATGGTAAGTCGTTCCCATTCATCCCATAGCATACTCCAATAACTTGTGCATCTGCATTGAAATAACAGTAAAGTTGTCTATAAGTGATTTATAGGTTACAAGATGATAGGTTGTTCATATCACATCGTGTCCTTTACCAGATCCTGCTAATACAAGATGTTTGTACACTGATTTACCTCGATAATTACAAAAAGATGGTGTAGAGTGTATACTAATAACAATAAAGTTTTCTTGTCCAAAAGCAAATGACCATTTTGTCCTAGTTATTGATAAATTTTAATTAAAGAGAATTACAAGTGATAACACTTTAAATAATCTAGTTATTTAAAAAAAATTAATATAAAACTTAAATTCATCTGCATGTCACATAACAAAATTAGAGATTTGACATTTTTTCCCTCTTTTGTAAATTTCAATTCTTTGGGGGGGGGGGGGGGGGGGGGGGGTTAAAAAAGTGGAGCAGGAGTAGAGAATATGGGGAGGGGATTACAAGATAGAGAATAGAAGTGCTCGAAATTCTGATTGAATCGTTCATAAAACATGTGGGTAAAAAGTCATGGACTTACACTAGTTCAAAAACAAATAACAATAACAATAATAATAATTTTATAAAATATTTATGAAAAAAATGCTAATGAGATGATGAGAAAATACCTATTATTATTTGAAGATATGTCAATACTAACATACCAACAAATACAAAGAAGGGGAAATTAGCCATCATGAAGCAATAAGAAGCAAATGAAATTAGACTGTATGATAAAAATGACTAGATGATGGCTTCTTTTATAGAGATAAAAATGACTAATATTAATTGAGGGATTAATTGTATTTTTTTTAATTTTGATTTATTAGTCAACTATTGACTGGATTATTTTCTACATATAATGATGATTTCTTTGACTGCAAATGTGTTTGATTATGGGAATTCAAAAATGAGTCGTGATTACATTAATTCATTATGGAAAAATTAGTTGGACATAAATTTATCAATTAAAGGTAGATATTAACAACAACAAAAGTAACATATTTGAAGTTAATCTCATAAGTGGGGTCTCGAAAGGATGGTGTGTGAACAATTTTATTTTTTCCTGCCTTGTGAAAGTAGAAAGATTGTTTCCAATAAAGTCTTGGTTAAAAAAATTTATGTGAAATGGAATAAAATATAGGAGGAAAAGAATTTTTAAAATATGGAAAATTAGACATTATGTCCATTGAATCAAAATTCCATATCCAAAATAACTCATTATCACTTATAACCCAAAAGAGTTTTAATAGAGAGTGTGATTAATTAAAATTGAAACAATACCACATTTTTCTTAGCCTCGTGATGAACGTCAAAGTGTTTACCCTAAAAAAATTATGGTTGAATTTGTACGCGAAATTTAGAAGACACGCGGAATGGATTGATAAAGAATAGGAAATTATGTTGTAAATAAGAAACAAATTAATGAAAAATAAACATATTGGTAAGATTGAATGATTAGAGTCTGATCAACTTGGTTCCTCTGATATCTTGATGAAGATGACCTCGGAAGAACTTGGATTACACAAGAAATGGCAAGGAGTACGAGCTTGCTTGTTATAATATAAAATATAGAAGTTAAAAGAGTAAAATAAGAAGAGGTCACTTCTTATAGAGGCGATTTATTTTTTACTAGATAATTCGGGAATATCTCCTCTTAACTCTCATTGAATGAGAACTTAATTGACATTTAATGATAAAAGAGTAACGTTTGGCGTTACATAACGACTAACTCTCTTTGATGATCTTTCACGCCCCGAGACTACCCCTATAGGCGACACGGTACTTAGATCCACAAGTGACTCCAAGCTAACCTCATCGCATTACACTAAGATTAACATAGTAAGACCGAAAACACTGAATGCGGAAGCTAAAACTGAAATATTTGGATAGAACCTGTAACACCCCAGAAAATTTTCGAACTAAGGCTCGAACCGTTCTTCATAGTGAGTGAGATTTTACCAAGGAATTAAAAATTTCTTAAGTATTAAGGTCACTAGATGTAGCTCCTTGAGTTCCAAGAAGGACTAAAGAGAGTTCACTCAAGTCATTTCTAAGTTCTTCTAAGATATGGGTTAACATCAAATGACCATAACCTTTAGTATAGAATGTATTAGGTGGGCTACAAGGTACTAAATTAAAGGTCGTTGAATTATCTTTCCAACGCCACTGAGTTTGCTAAGTTTCGAGTTCATATGAGTGAGATATGCCCTTTTGAAGTCAGGTTGTCCAAATAAGGAAAGTTGCCCGAAAATAGTAAGGGGTATTTTGGTCTTTTCTTTACCCAAACAGATTTAATTCATTTTAAGTAAGGTTTTAGGGGTCTAATATGATTAGGTTCAGTTTTATAATCCTAATATACGCCTAAGGTTTTAGTTGAGAGTTCAAGAAGAGAAAAGAGGAAAGGATCAAGGCGTTCGTCGAGATTCTTGAGAGTTGTTGCGGATTTTCACCATGGGTTTGATCCCTAAGAGGTATGTAAGCTTCTATAGTATTGGGCTTGTTCACCCACATGTCAATCATGTTAATTTCAGCGAAATTCGTTCTAGAAAGTTGAAAGTTTGGTGTTCTTAAATTGTGTTCTTGAAATTGGCTTTCGTTCTTGAGTTTAGATGAGATTGATGAGTTCATAAGGAAATCGTGTCAATTTTAGAATTGTGTTTAATTAGATTTTTGTGTACATGTATTGGGTATCTGAATCTAAAGAGAAGTTGAGCAAAAGAATCGAGTTTAGGAGAATTGGGGTTAGAAAATTTAGAAGGAAAAAGTCAGGCGAATCTGGCAACCCAGTCCGCATTGCGGACCTGCCTCCCTATTTCATAAAATTTTATTCACATCGCGGAGAGGTCACGGACCCCTCTGCCTCAAAAGTTATTTCGCAACCAAATATTAAAAATGCATCTTCGCATTGCGGACTTGCTTCCAGACAGTGATTTCTTAATCGTTTCTCATGTTTAACTATTTAAAAACACTCCTAAACATCACGAAATCTTTCCTATCACAAATCTCAACCTTGAATTCATAAATCAAATTCAAGGTAGAGTTGAGAGTCAAGTTTTGAGAGTTCTTTCGAACATTTTTGAGAAAGTCCCTTTGAGTCTTTTTGAGGAGTCTTCTACAATTTCTAATAACTTGTTTCAAGACTTAAGTAAGTGAGCACGAGAGTGAGGAGAATGTATTCATGAGTCTACACTATCATTGAGATCCTTCATATCATGAACCATAACTCTTGAATTCATAATTCACATTCAAGAGAGAGTTAAAAGTAGAGTTCAAGAGAGCCTTTAAGTTTAATTGTGAATCATGTGAGATCAACTATCGATTTGAGCTAAGTTTTGAGAAAGTAAGTGTCACGCCCAAAATCCCATTAAGGCGAACCGTCACCCGTTGCCGAGAAGGCTCAGGAGGACCAACATATAATCATGTTCTATCTATGAACATTTAAAGGTGCTGCCATAGTGGATAACATATTTTCATGAAATTAGACAATATTAACAAGCCGAAAGAAGGTGCACATGACTTGGCCGTTGGGACCATGATGTCTAAGACACGAGGCACAACCACACTTCACTATACATAGTCTACAAAACCTCTAAATGATGAAACATTATGGGGTTAAGGTCGGGACAGGCCCCGCCTTACACTCAGCTACTATACAATACCAAAATACATGCTATAGACCCGAAAATCCCCGAATCAACCTGGAGCTCACCAATAGCCATTGGATGTCATGTTCTCCTACTGGGGAGATCTACTAGCTCCTGTACCTGCAGCATGAATTGCAGGTCCCCCGAGAGAGACGTCAGTATGGGAGAATGTACTGAGTATGTAAGGCATAAAGTATTGTATGTGAAATAAGAACTCAAATGAAATCACATACCAATGTAAGGATACAAGACCACCTTTTCTCATATTATGGAATCAAGTACTTTACATTCTTTTCTTTACTTTACACTTTGTGCACAACATATAATACAAATGACCAGTTGATCAGTGGTAGACATATAAATCGGGATCGACCCATGCTAGGCTTTCCTTTAACCCCTGGGATACCACCCGTAATATTGGGATCAACCCATGCTAGGTGATTCTTCCACCCCTGGGATACTACCCATCAATAAGCAGATTCATTTAATATCTTTCCATTAACATTTAAGATGATTCTTTTGGTGGTCATAGCATTTTGAGTTGTGGGACTATGTAGTCAACAAGTGACGTGTAATAATCATGTAATGCAGGAACAACAACGTAGAGAGTAGTTACACAATTAATGAAATGCATAGGAGCTGAAATAATATATGGATCTTATTTAGTTAAAAGGAGAACTCATGCATGGTATTCAATATATATGTATAGATTTGACAATAAACATATATTGGAACGTGCAGACATGTTAAAGAGTGAGAACAAGGTCATAAGTCGTGTTGGAGCTGGTAGGCTACCTCTATGTGTTGAGGGCGAGTCTAGATTTCATGTCAATTAGTAGGTAATCGAAAAGCCTTACATACCTTGTTGTACCACCTTGTAAGTTACCTTGAAGTACCTTCCTTTCTTTTCAAATATTTATCTACAATATAATAGGTGATAAACTAGTATTAGTAGTTACAAAACATGCTTAGCAGTCCAATCTCACTCAACAATAATGCTCGGGCAGCAAATTCGTAATTACCAAACTAAGGGTGTTCTTTCAATCCCCGCCTTCTTTTATTGCATTTGTACACTACACAACTATATTTCAATATCAACAATTTACACCCTTTCCAGACATCAACCAAGTTGTCCCCAATATGTTTACACATCAACCTGTCCCAAAATAGTCCTAGCAATCCAACATACAATAGAGGACGTGAAACCATAGTTTCCCATCATCATCCCACGAGTTTTTATCAACAGTATACTTAAAATATCATACTTAGACTCGTGTTTAAGGAAGACAAAGATAAGACAGTCACTTTACCTTAATTCTTATAACTCGTTTTCTTTTAACTTAAACTCTTCAATAACTTGAGCTTCCCGTGCAAGGGCTTGGGTTTATCCAAGAACCCTAGGAAACTTGTGGCTGCTGCTATGCTTTGAAAGAGAGAGAAGAAGCTTAGAGAGAATATAATTTTTTTTATCTATTCTTAAAAGTGAGGAAATGGCCAGCAACTTGGGGATTATAAAGGTCTTATTTTTCCCCACCTCTTAAGTTTTAATATCAGCCACTAATTTGTCAAAGTGGTCCAAGTAGGTGATGCATCTGCTTGGAATTATATATACGCAAAATGGGCCATTTATGTACTCATGTTGGGCTACAATCTTTCCCCTTTCTAATATTAAGTCATGGGCCAAAATTATACCCTTAATTTGGGCCTTAATCTTTATTGGGCTCAAGTAGTTGGACTTGGACGGATTGGTGTGAGGCCTCATCTCCATTCCCTTTTCCTTTTTATTTAATTTGGGCCTCAAGTGAGCCCACTAATGCATGAACTAATCTTCCCCATCTACCTAGCCTATTTGAGCTAAGCAAGTAGGTGACACCTACTAGCTTTATAAAGTCCAACAAGCACCTCAATTCTTTTATTCGTTTTCCGAGCGTAATCTCTTTAGTTTAACTCAAAACTTATATACACTTGATCACCTTAACTTTTAGACTTACATATAGCCCTTCGATCCAGAATTTAAATACTTCTATAATTTAACGTTCACTCGATCGTGCAATATTGCAATGTACGGGAGTTACCCTTATAGCTTCTTTATTGTCACCATTCATCTAGGAAATCAAGTTCATTACTTATACCACCAAGCTAAATCAAGTTCCATATGTGTAGAACTTGAACACGTAAAATACGGGGTATTACAGTAAGTATGAGAATGAGGAGAGTCGTATGCATGAGCTCCATAATGTTCTTTAGACCATTGAGTCGAGTTGTTCATGCTCATAAATTTTGCATGAACTCCATACATTGAGTGTCTTCGAGTGGAGTTGCATCATCGAGTTCTAAGTCTTTGAGCATTGAGTTCCTAATTCTTTTGAGATTTTATTCCTAATCATGGGACTATTACATATTACCCATGGAGTCCATGAGCTGAGTTGTCCATGCCCATAATTCCACATGAACCCTATGAGTTGAACATTCTTAAGATGAGTAGTGTCTTAAAGTCCATGAGTTGAGTTGTTTATGCCCATAATTCCGCATGAACCCTCTGAGTTGAGCATTCTTGAAATAAATAGTATCATTGAAGTTCTTGAGTTCTGATTTGATGAGTTTCGAGTATTGAGTTCGATGTATGGTTATTGAAAACCTTGAATTGAGTCGTTCACATCCCTAATTCGGCATGAACCTTATTTTGAGAAGTCTTTTACAAATTTTTCTAAACTTGTTTTAAAACTTGATAACTTGAGTTGAGAAAGAGTAGAGTTGAGTTCATTTTCTTTAAAATGATATACGGGAACTAAGTATTCCCAAGAGTAAATGTTTTCACATTTAAAAGAGAAGGAAACTGAAATTTCCAAAGGAGTTTTGAGCAGTTTGAGTAACATCTCTTTTAAGAGAAAGATTTTTGAGTAATAATCTCAAAAAATAGAAAGAGTTATGTTTTTAAACATATGAGTTGAGTATATTTTGGGAATAGTATTGAGCACCGATATGGGGATGAGTTCAGATAACTCAAGTCTCTATAAACTATGTAGTCAACGTGGGTAAAAAGGGTCATACTCTTTAGATGATTCCTTAGTGATTTTTATCATAAACTAGTGGATCCACTTAGTTGAAAGGTTCTATACCCCGGCAAGGTATATGCCAGTTCTGGCAGCGTGGGCGAGACGTTGTATCATCACATAGATCATAGTGATGGTTGTCGATTAGAGAATCTCCGAGTCGAGTACCTTATTATTGAGTTGAGCCTCATTTCACTGATTTGAGAACTTTATTACTAAGTTGAATATATTATCCTTGAGTACTTCTGAGTTGAGTAAGTTTGAGTAGTTTTGAGTATCTTTGAGTATTCCTTGAGTTGAGTATGTTTGAGAAGAGGTAAGTATGTTTCTTTTCTACTAGTTCAAGCTTATGTTTATGCTTTAGATTTCCCCTTACATGCTCATACATTCTATGTACTGAGCCATTTGGCCTGCATCATTTCATGATGCAGATACAGGTATTCAAGGTCATCAACAGGAGCTTCATTGATACACATGGAGTTCGAGTTAGCTATGTGAGCCTCCTTGCTTCCGGAGGATTTCATTTACTTTTCAGTTTCGTCAAGATGTCGTGGGTCTTATCCCGACTTCCATCTTTGTCATTTAGAGACTTCATAGATAGACAATAGAGTTTGAGAAGTATGTTTCATTTATCTTGCTAAATGTTTTAAAGACTTGAGTTGCCTAGTTTTGGCTAGTTGAATATACGATTATATTCTAAGTTAATTATTTGAGTTTCAACGAATTTTATTCAGTTTTTAAGCTTTGTATGCTTGAGTTAGTCTTCCGCTTATAGTCAGCCAGGATGAGGGTTCACTTGGGACCAGCAATGGTTCTCGAGTGCCGGCCACGTCCAAGGTGTAGGCTCGGGTCATGACAGAACCCATAATACTGATATAGACAATGTAACATAGCGGAATCTAAATTGATTGTATGAAACCTCTACTAACATAAGTTGCTAGGACAAACCCCTAGTTAACTCCAACATGTCTGAAAATGAAAGTAAAGTACCGTAAGAAACATAAGTGTTGTCCTCGAAGAGATGAGGACTCACCACTCTATCATTGCTGATCTAAGATAGTACTAACCATGAGTTAGATGATGAGTATCAGAACCTATATAATCAAATAGTATAGGCAGAAAGTATGCTATCAATACTTGGAATGTACTGAGTATAAGGAAATGCATAATAAACATGAAATCTAAACATGATAAATTTGTAAAATATGTTGATGCAATGACCAAGTAAAATAACATGAAACTGAGATATTATCACGCCTAGAGCCTATACCCTGAATGTGACCGACACTTGAGAACCATTGTTGGTCCCCAAGCGACCCTTGGCCTACTAACTATGACACATATTGTAACACCCCAAAAATTTCTAAGTTAAGACCCGAACCATTCTTGAATTGCATATAAGGTCGTACCGAATGATTCTTAATTATTCTTAGATTCTAAGGTGTGGGAATGATTTTGTATATCAATTAAGGTCACCAGATGCCCCAGCACAAAGTTGAGTTGAAAGCTTCCTTACTAATTAAGTTTTGACCTAAGATTCTACTTAGGTCAACTTTCAAACAATCATAATTCTCAACACATAAAGAATTAGGTGATCCATGACATATCAAATTAAAGGTCTTTGGGTTTTCTTTCCAACGCCATCAAGTTTGCTTCATTTCGAGTTTGAAGTGAAAAGATATGCCCGTTTTAATGAAGCCTCTTTTTGTAAGGCACCTTAATTATTTTTATAGGGGTAGTTTGGTCTTTTTCCATCTCTTCTAATCCTAAGCCACATTTTTTCCACCTAATTAAGGGTCTATACGGCTTTAAAACTTTTTTTCACGTTCTTTAACACTTAGAAGAATTAAAGCAAGGCACTTCAAGTTTCCATCGATTTCGCCAAAAACCTTTGTTTATTCCAGGTATGTAAGGTTATCACATTATTGTACTAGTTCATCCTCACGCCCTACATCTGAATTTATTCAGAAATTGTCATATCTAAAGGATTCATTCGTAGTTCTTGAAATTGAATTCAGTTCTTTAACAGTTGGGGTTTTGATTATTTTGTTTTGTGAATCTTATAGTGTTGTTCATGCTTAGTATCACATGAACTCTATTGATTTAGTAAAGTTGTGTTTCAAAAGGAATTGTATGAAAGTTCTCATGTATTGGTTATGGGTCTGAGAAACAAGAAGAGTTTAGGAACAATTTTCCAATCCTACACTAATTTGGGGTCCTAATTTTAACTTGAAAATTCGTCAAGGGTACTGGGGAGGGACTGGGACGGTGCGCCAGCAGTGCGCCCAGACATGGCCCAGTAGTTTAGTCCCTGGGACAGCACGCCGACAGTGCTCCCTAAGTCTACTTCTGAAGTTTTGGGCCTAGCGACCTACGCCAGCAGTGCGCCAGGGGTCGCCTGGGCCAATTTCTTCTTTGTTTCAGTCAAACGTGTTCCTTTAAGTTGTGGCTACGTTTACCTTCCTTGTGTTAGCTCTTATAGGCTCCATTACCTTTGAAAATCCCTGCATATCCTAATCACATATCTTAGTGTACATTCAAAACTAAAGTGAGTTTAAGAGAAAAGTTTAGAAGACATTATTTTGAAAAAGAGTTTAAAAGGAACACAAATGGTTCCAAAAGCACTATTTCACATTGAGAAAAGAACTAAGATTCATGATTAGTATGACAGTCGAGCTTGTCATCAATGTTTAAGTAGTATGACATCTAGTTATGCCATCAATGTTTATGCAGTATGACTACTCGATCATCAATGATCATATCACAATATGATTTCAGATATAATTTTCATGATTACAACCTAAATACTGGGTATTTCAAGAGTTTAAGAAAACTTTAACTGTCATGTATGTATCATATACGTTTTAAATGCATGTTTTGAAAAGAGTCTTCTTAAAGAAAGAATCAAATGGTTTCATATGTACTATTTCACAGTTGAGAAAAAAAAGAGTATGATTAATATTTTTGAAAAGTAATAGTCCATGTCACGCCCCGAGCTACCCCCGAGACGCAGACACGGGACCTAGGATCACAAGTGACCCCAAGCTAACCCTACTGGCATAATCATGAGCATACTAAAGATAAACTAAGATTTAAAATTGATGCGGAAGCTAATCATAAATAAATCTGAAATGATGGGAAATACCCATATACTAAAACTGAATATCAAATCTGAGAGTTTAATACAAAAGAAACATCAAACTCAAATACAAAGATGAATCTAACTATGTCTAAAAATAGCCTCTAAATGACTAGAAGTGTTGGGACATGCCCCAGCTAAGTCAAGCAAAACTAAAACTAAAACAATGAAAACTGAAAAATAACATGACTATTATCCTCGAAGAATGAGGACTCACCATTGATGTTGTTGAACTAGAGATCGGGAACCGATCTAAGCGTGATCTAGATGCTGAGAATTTGAACCTACATCACAAAAAGATGTAGCGCAGAGTATGCATCAGTACTTGAAAGGTACTGAGCATGCAGGATAGAGTAAAGCTGAAATAAACATATAATTGAACAAGCAATAAAGCAAGAATATAATCTGAACATGATATCGATACTGAATACTGAGTTAACTGAATGCAATAACCAAATTTAGACATGTTGATGTTGAATACTGATTATACTGAAATGTGGTCAATGCAATGGAGTCTGAGTGAACTATGGGAGCTACTAATAACTGATAATAAAACCACATGAGTTAAATGTGGTGTCCGATGTATACGCCCCATCGAGAGGACCCAATACACCCGGCCAAAGGTGTACAGGCATACTGGCGTGATCACTAACATGATG